>NC_136482.1:90911842-91031842 GCF_053919585.1 Euprymna scolopes
TATATATATATTGATGTATACATATATTGATATGTTTATTTAAATTGATATATATATTGATATATATATATATATTGATATATATGTATATATATTGGTATATTTATATTGATATATATATATATATATATTGATATATATGTATATATATTGGTATATATATATATTGATATATATATAATTATATATATATATATTGATATATGTATATATTGATATATGTATATATTGATATATATATATTGATATATATATATATATTGATATATGTATATATTGATATATGTATATATTGATATATATATATTGATATATGTATATATTGATATATATATATTGATATATATATATATATATATTGATATATGTATATATTGATATATGTATATATTGATATATATATATTGATATATATATATATTGATATATATATATTGATATATATATATATTGATATATATATATATTGATATATGTATATATATATTGATATATATATATGTTGATTTATATATATATATATTGATATATATGTATTGATATATATATATTGATATATATATATATATTGATTCATATATATATGTATTGATATATATATGGATATATATATATTGATATATATATTGATATATATATATATTTATATATTGATATATATATTGATATATATATATCGATATATATATATGGATAAATATATATATTGATATATATATAGATATTGATATATATATATTGATATATATATACATATATATATTGATATATATATATATGTTGATATATATATATATATTAGGATATATATATATATTGATATATATATATTGATATATATATTTATATATATATATTGATATATATGTTGATATATATATATTGATATATATGTATTCATTTATATATATTGATATATACATATATATTGATATATATTTATATTGATATATATATATATATATATATTGATATATATTTATATTGATATATATATATATATTGATATATATATATATTGATATATATATATTGATATATATTTATATTGATATATATATATTGATATATATATATATATTGATATATATATATATATTGATATATATATATTGATATATATATATTGATATATATATATTGATATATATATATATATTGATATATATTGATATATTGATATATATATATATATTGATATATATATATTGATATATATATATATATATATTGATATATATATATATATTGATATATATATATTGATATATATATATATATATTGATATATATATATATATATATATGTTGATATATATATATATTGAGTTATATATAAATATATTGATATATATATTGATATATATATATTGATATATATATATCGATATATATATATTGATATATATATATATATTGATATATATATATTGATATATATATATGTATATTGAAATATATATATATATTGATATATATATATATATATATTGAGATATATATATATTGATATATATATATATATATATATATTGAGATATATATATATATTGATATATATATATTGAGATATATGTATATATTGATATATATATATATTGATGTATATATATATTGATGTATATATATATATTGATATATATATATTGATGTATATATATATATATTCATGTATATATATATATATTCATGTATATATATTGATGTATATATATATTGATGTATATATATATATTGATGTATATATATATTGATATATATATATATATACATTGATATATATATATATTGATATATATGTATATTGATATTTATATATGTATTGATATATATATATATTGATTATATATGGATGTATATATATATATTGATGAATATATATATTGATGTATATATATACATATATTGATGTATATATATATTGATGTATATATATATATTGATATATTGATATATATATATTGATATATATATTGATATATATATATATTAATATATATGTATATTGATATATATATATTGATATTGATGTATATATTGATGTATGTATATATATATTTATGTATATATATATTTATGTATATATATATATATATTTATGTATATATATATTGATGTATATATATATTTGTGTATATATACATATTGATGTATATATATGTTTATGTATACATGTATATTGATGTATATATATATTTATGTATATATATATATTTATGTATATATATATATATATATATATTGATGTATATATATATACTGATGTGTATATATATTGATGTATATATATTGATGTGTATATATATTGATGTATATATATTGATGTATATATATATATTGATGTATATATTGATATATATATTGATATCGATGTATATATATATGTATATATTGATATATATATATATTGATATTGATGTATATGTATATATATATGTATTGATATATATATATGTATATTGACACATATATATATTGATATATATATATATATTGATATATATGTATTGATATATATATTTTGTTATATATATATATATTGATATATATATATTGATATATATATATTGATATATATATATTGATATATATATCTATGTATATATTGATATATATATATTGATATATATATATGTATATATTTATATATATATATATATTGATATATATATTTATATTGATATATATATGTATATATTAATATATATATATATTGATATGTATATATTGATATATATACATATATTGATATATATATATTGATATATATATATTCATATGTATATATCGATATATATATATATTGATATTTATTTGTATTGATATATATATATATATTGATATATATATATTGATATATATATATATTGATATATATTTATATTGATATATATATATATATATTGATATATATATATATTGATATATATATATTGATATATATATTGATATATATATATTCATACATGTATATATTGATATATATATATATATTGATATATATATATATTTATATATATGTATATTGATATATATATATATTGATATATATCTATTGATATATATATATTGATATATATATATATATTGATATATATATATATATATTGATATATTGATATATATATATATTGATATATATATTGATATATATATATATATTGATACATATATATTGATATATATATATATATTGAGATATATATATATTGAGATATATATTGATATATATATTGATGTATATATATATTGATGTACATATATATTGATGTATATACATATTCATGTATATATATATACTGATGTATATGTATACTGATGTATATATATATTGATGTATATATATTGATGTATATATATATATTGATGTATATATATTGATATATATATACATTGATATATATATTGATATATATATATATATTGATGTATATATATATATTGATGTATATATATATTGATGTATATATATATATATATTGATGTATATATATTGATATATATATGCATTGATATATATATTGATATATATATATATATATATTGATATTTATATATATATTGATATATATACATATATATTGATATATATATATATTGATTATATATGGATGTATATATATATATATATTGATGTATATATATATATATTGATGTATATATATATATTGATGTATATATATATTGATATATTGATATATATATATTGATATATATATATATTAATATATATGTATATTCATATATATATATGTATATTGATATATATATATATTGATATTGATATATATATTGATATATTTATATATATATTGATGTATGTATATATATTTATGCATATATATTTATGTATATATATATATTTATGTATATATATTGATGTATATATACATATTTGTGTATATATATATATTTATGCATATATATTGATGTATATATACATATTTGTGTATATATATATATTGATGTATATATATATTTATGTATACATATATATTGATGTATATATATATATTTATGTATATATATTTATTGATGTATATATATATTTATGTATATATATATATATATATATATTGATGTATATATATATATATTGATCTATATATATATATTGATGTGTATATATATTGATGTATATATATTGATGTATATATATATTGATGTATATATATATTGATGTATATATTGATATATATATATGTATATATCGATATTGATGTATATATATATGTATATATTGATATATATATATATTGATATATATATATTGATATATATATATATTGATATATATATTTTGATATATATATATATATATATTGATATATATACATATATTGATATATATAGATTGATATATATAGATTGATATATATATATTGATATATATATATATTGATATATATATAAAGATATATATATAGTGATATATATATATTGATATATATATATTGATATATATATTGATATATATATATTGATAAATATATATTTATATATATATTGATATATATATATTGATATATATATTCATATATATATATTGATATATATATATATTGATATATATTTATATTGATATATTTATATTGATATATATATATTGATATATATATATATTGATATATATATATTGATATATATATTGATATATATTTATATTGATATATATATATATTGATATATATATATTGATATATATATATTGATATATATATATTGATATATATATATTGATATATATATATTGATATATATTTATATTGATATATATATATATATTGATATATATATATTGATATATATATATATATTGATATATATATATTGATATATATATATTGATATATATATATTGATATATATATATTGATATATATATATATTGATATATATTTATATTGATATATATATATATTGATATATATTTATATTGATATATATATATATATTGATATATATATATTGATATATATATATTGATATATATATATATTTATTGATATATATATATATATTGATATATATATATATATATATATTGATATATATATATATATATTGATATATATATATATATTGATATATATATATATTGATATATATATTGATATATATATATATTGATATGTATATATATTGATATATATATATATTGAGATATATATATTGATATATATATTG
Organism: Euprymna scolopes; assembly: GCF_053919585.1. Classification (NCBI taxonomy): domain Eukaryota; kingdom Metazoa; phylum Mollusca; class Cephalopoda; order Sepiida; family Sepiolidae; genus Euprymna; species Euprymna scolopes. The sequence goes on from NC_136482.1 coordinate 90,917,030, forward strand.
ATATAAGTGTATATTGATATATATATATTGAGATATATATATATATTGATATATATATATATTGATGTATATATATTGATGTATATATATTGATGTATATATATATATTCATGTATATATATATATTGATGAATATATATTGTGATGTATATATATATATTGATGTATATATATATTGATGTATATATATATTGATGTATATATATATTGATATATGTATACTTTGATATATATATATATTGATATATATATATATTGATATTTATATATGTATTGATATATATACATATATATTGATATATATATATATATATTGATTATATATGGATGTATATATATATATTGATGTATATATATATATTGATGTATATATATATATTGATGTATATATATATATTGATATAATTATATTAATATATATATATATTGATATATATATATTAATATATATGTATATTGAGATATATATATGTATATTGATATATATATATATTGATATTGATGTGTATATTGATATATTTATATATATTGATGTATGTATATATTTTTATGTATATATATTTATGTATATATATATATTTATGTATATATATGTATATTTATGTATATATATATATTTATGTATATATATATTGATGTATATATATATATTTGTGTATATATATATATTGATGTATATATATATTTATGTATACATATATATTGATGTATATATATATTTATGTATATATATATTGATGTATATATATATTTATGTATATATATATATTTATGTACATATATATATGTATGTATATATATATATTGATGTATATATATATTGATGTGTATATGTATTGATTTATGTATATTGATGTATATATATATATTTATGTGTATATATTGATGTATATATATTGATCTATATATATATTGATCTATATATATATTGATATATATATATATTGATATTGATGTATATATATATGTATATATTGATATATATGTATAAATTGATATTGATGTATATGTATATATATATGTATTGATATATATATATATTCACACATATATATATTGATATATGTATATATATATTGATATATATGTATTTTGATATATATATATATTGATATATATATATTGATATATATATATTGATATATATATATATATATTGATATATATATGTATTGATATATATATGTATATATTGATATATATATATATTGATATATATATATATATATTCATATATATATATATATTAAGATATATATATTGATATATATATTGATATATACACTTGTGCCCGATATTATTCATACCCCACCTTGAAAATTGAGTTTATTATGTGTAACTTTGTAAGAATTTATTGTTTACGTCCATATTGATACATATTCTTAATAAACCTCTTCTGATCATTTTCGTCATTTTAAAATCTCGGGATACTTGTAATAAAAGAAATATACAGCTATTTATAAAATCTGCAATGTTCAAAAATAATCATACCCCCTTATTTTTTCAGTATTAATCGAATTTCTGACTGTTTGTTTCCTGTTTGATTCTTATTTTGAATGCTTTTATACAACCTTTGATTAATTTCATTTCGTTTTTTGCATTTTTCAGAAATTAAAATGATATCAACTGAAAACCAATAAAAGAATAAAAATTATTAGAATGGGGAAGAAAAAAGAGCTTAGTAATGATCTTAGGACTAAAATTGCGAATTCACATAAGGATGGTTTAGGTTACAAGTCAATTTCCAAGAAATTTGAGGTCCCTACAGCAACAGTACAGAGCATCATCAAAAAATTCCAGAGCCACCACAAAACAAACAACTTGATTTGTAGAGGAAGGAAAAGGAAACTGTCTGCTAGAGTCACCCGGAATATTGTAAGAAGTGTTAATGCAAATCCAACCACCACTACTAAGGACATTTTATAAAATCTGGAGTCTTCTGGCATAAAAATATCAAGGCAAACATTGCAAAGGACTCTGCATGAAAATGGTCTGAAAGGAAGAAGACCAAGAAGGACTCCATTGCACACCGGAAAACACCTTGCAGCACGTCTAAAGTTTGCTAGGACCCATGTGAATTCTCCAGAGTCCGTTTTCTCAAGTATTTTGTGGACTGACGAAACAAAAATTGAATTGTTTGGCCATATGGATGCTTCTTACATTTGGAGGAAGAAAGGAGAAGCTTACAACCCAAAGAACACCATACCCACGATGAAACATGGTGGTGGTAGCCTAATGTTTTGGGGCTCCTTTTCGGCTAGTGGTCCAGGTGGTTTGGTCAAGATAGATGGAACCATGAAGAAGGAGCAATATTTGGAGATACTCCAGAAAAACATTACACAGGATGCGGAGAATCTCCATTTAGGACCAAACTGGGTCCTTCAACAGGATAATGATCCAAAACATACTGCCAAAATAGTCAAGAAATGGTTTGAGGATAATCAAATTAATGTTTTGGAATGGCCTTGCCAGAGTCCCGACCTGAACCCTATCGAAAACCTCTGGCACATATTGAAAACTGAGGTTAAAAAGCGGAAACCTAGAAATTTGAGGGATTTGGAGAACTACTGCATTGAAGAATGGTCAAAAATCAGTGTTGATGCTTGTAAAAACCTTGTTGATAAATATCCAAAACGGTTACAGGCAGTTATAAAGAATAAAGGGCATGCTATTGACTATTAGTAAGAGAGGTATGAATAATTTTGAACTAGTGCCATTATTGTTTTTCTTTGTATAATGTTTCAAACTTGCATAATTTATTTATTTGTTGAGTTTAAATTAAATGCCTATGCTTGATTTATTGTCTGAAATCCCTTTAATATTGTCTACCTTCTGGTTTGAGCAATATTCTTATAGAAATCTCAAAGATCCGAGGGGTATGAATAATATCGGGCACAAGTGTATATTGATATATATATATGTATATTGATATATATATGTATATATTGATATATGTATATATTGATATATATATATATTGATATATATATACATATTGATATATATATATTGATATATATATATATATATTGATATATATATATATATTGATATATATATATATATATGGATATATATGTATATATATATTGATATATATATATATATATATTGATATATATATATATATATATTGATATATATATATATTGATATATATATATATTGATATATATATTGATGTTTATATATTGATGTATACATATATATTGATGTATATATATATTGATGTATATATATATTGATATATATATATACATTGATGTATATATATATTGATATATATATATATTGATATATATTGATATTGATATATATATGTTGATGTATATATATATATATTGATATATATAGATTGATATGTATATATATATTGATATATATATTGATATATATATATATATATATTGATATATATATATATTGATATATATATATATTGATATATATGTATATTGATATATTTATTGATATATATATATTGATATATATATATGTTGATATATATATATATATTGATATATATATATATATATTGATATATATATGTATATATTTATATATATATTGATATATGGTATCCATTTATTATAAAATACATATATTTTATGATTAAAATATCCCATATGGTGTCAATTCATTTGTCAAGATACACTTGAAGTTGGTCAGAGGGGTCATCGATTGAAACGTTTTGCAAATAACACCCAAGATAAGAATAGTCTGAAAAGTCCAAATAATATTAATAATCAATCCTCATCTTAAAAATGTAGAATCGTTTGTGTGCTAATATATTTATCAAATGTATTAACTCATAATTCAAATCATTGCTATTACTACAGTTCAATTAATCATGTGCAATATATATATTTCCATATTGCATATCCCCACTCCAAAAAGGGTTTGATATGCTGTAAAGCAGAGACCATCAAACTCTGATGGGATGGAAATATATCTATAGTTATCCACATACAGACTTTTTTTGCGTATCACAGCTCATCAGTGCAGTTAGACTAGTACCCATCCCTAGCCAGTGATTGAACCTACAGCAATCTAGTTGGTAGTCGACAGTTCTAACCCGACGGCCCATGAGATCGGTACCAATAAATGATCTCGTGAAATGCCCATTTATACAGATACTTGGCCACTGCTTTTACAGTGCTCGACCAGCTTGTTTATTTACAAGCAAACAGAGAGATCCGCATAAAGCTAATTAAGCAATGCGGGAAATCATTTCGACGGTGCTATACCCAGGGAAAGGGAGCTTAAGATATAGTCATTCACATATAGACTCTTTTGTTGTATCACTGTATCACAGCTCGTTAGTGCAGCTAGAGTACCACCCATCCCTAACCAGGGATTAAATCTACAACTATCGAGTTGATAGCCGGTGGTTCTTACTCCTGGTCCATGAGATCGGTGCCTGTAAATGACTACATTAAATGTCCATTTATATTACTCTTTTGGAACAACAGCAATAGGAAATTTTCTCCAAACTGAGAAACAAGTAGTTGATTATTTTTAACGGTTTTAATATTAAGTATAACTGCAGGCGGCAGTTATGATTAAGTTGCTTTTTAGCCATATTTAGATGAATTTCATAGTGGGTTTAGAGTATGCATTCCGTCATGATCATCTCAGTAGCAATATCTCAATTCACAATTTTGTTGTCCCCATTCTCTTCCGTCCGTCTGTCTGTCTGTCTGTCTGTCTGTCTGTCTGTCTCTCTCTCTCTCTCTCTCTCTCTCTCTCTCTCTCTCTCTCTCTCTCCCTTTCTTTCTTATTTCCCCGCCCTCTCGATTTAACGTCATTTTCCCTTTTGTTCAAGGAACAGACGTTTTTTTCTGATATTCACAACTCTGTCTCTAGTTCAGCAGGTCAAATATCCTCAAACTCAACCCTGCACCGTTATATTGAATCAATTGCTTGATAATCTTCCTTGACCGGTCAGGTTTCCTGCAATTTGGAGACCTCCATGTTTTTCCAGCTGTTTATGTAGGAGGTCGACACTCTACATAACCGTATCAACGCAACCGATTCATTCTTAGGAAAACATGTAGTGGTTTCAGCAACTCTTCCAATCGAGTTTCGTCAGGTTTCATATAGCAGATCGATCTAATTACTCATCTGTTATTTTTCTGCGGTCTAGTGCAAGAGGATCCAATACCCGATTCATTAACGGAAGTCTATATTGGAAAAGAATTTATGACCATGAACAACTTTATTAATTTAATAATTCAACAATCACTATCACCACCTGAAGAGTAGCATCATAAGTTCTTCATATTGGTCTGTCTTTTGAATAAATTGAACAAAATTTCTCTTCATACAAGCTGGGGATTCGTCTTCGACAATCAGTCCGACAGGCATGGTTCTATTCAGTCTCAGGAAATCCACTCTCCCAGGCTTTACCTCATCTTTTTTGAGAAGGGGTTATTTTATCGCTAATCACGTGAGGCGTCCCTTTCCAGGGAAGAAGTTCACTAATCTTAGTGAGCTGGATTCTTTACATCTGACTTTATGTTCAACTTTCTGGAGAGGTAAATAAAATAAGTTCTTCAGACATTTAATCATCCATTACCTAATCTAGATGGCCAGGCAGATGTTAACCTTCGTAATGGACGGTTAAGGTATCAATTTAAAAATGCCAGAAACAATTAGCAAATACTAGAAAACATAACTGGTGAGTTCTTGAGAGTACAGCAACTGAAATGCTGCAAAACAATGTCAAATGGAAACAAAGAAGAAGAAAATCGCATCTCCAAAGCATCGTGAGAAAAACAAGCATTTAAGAATTATTATTCAGAATAACTCAACCAGACGAAAACAATCTTTCATTGTTTTCCAAACAGTCTTGAATAAAATATTTTTATTCCATGTATCAGAATAGACAAATTGTTTTTGCACTAAAATCCGTATGATGATAAAATTATATACATTTGGAATAATGTCTTCTGAGTGATAGAAAGAGTTCAAGTGATTTTTTATTATTCATATATTCTAGCATATCACTCATCGTACTGGTAAGTTTATGTGTGCATGTTCATCCATGTAGAATAAGAATATCCATGCACGTTACCTTGGATATAAGTATTGCGTTACCATTCTTTACAAACGTTGGCGTATGTTATCTACAATACGTGTGAAGCATACTCCCAGGAAAACATACATAGCTTTTATGCAAATAATAAAGTATATATATATATATATATATATATATATATATATATATATATATATATATATATATATATATATATATATATATGCTAGTCGGTGTTGCCTGGTCACAAAATACACTTAAATATATTTTAATTCATGCAGATTTCATATTTATTATTATAAAACACATTCTGTATAGATTATTATTTAGTACCTAATATATATAGTAATGATTTCAAAAGTTTGTTTTTTTTTAAAATGACTTCGATGCAATTAGCTGGAATTGAAACCAAAACATTCAGCGGTCCTTATTTAGCACTTCAGCTTTCACTGTTACTGTCTGAGCTATCACCAGATGAATAAAAAAGGCTAAAAATTAAACGAGTTCGAACTAAAAATAAATATGTACGTATGCTCAGAAGTTAGTCGACTTACTCCTTGTATGGTTAACTTTTTTTCAATTTTGACCTTTTAGAAGCTATTTTTATGGACTGAAAACTAAATCGAATATTTCTAAGGTTCAAATGCCTTATATATATATATATATATATATATATATATATATATATATATATATATATATATATATATATATATATACTAGCAGGGGTGCCCGGCGTTGCTCGGGTGTTTGGAGGTGTATGCTGTGCAAAAAAAGCAAAAAAACAAAAAAAATGGTTAATTTTTTAAAACTTTGACCCCTATTATGACCCCTTAAAATTTATAGTTTCGGGCTCAAATCACTTTATTAAGTTAGATCCAAGTTCAAGGAACCTATATCTAAAATTTCAAGTGTCTAGACCCAAAATTGTCGGAGGAGTTTGGTAGAGTTCTTAAAGGTCAAATCGTTGAAATTTGACCCCTTAACAGCCAAATTTCTGGCTGACACCCGTCACATCGATTTTCCCAAATCTCAGTACCCGGTATTTCAAATTTCGAGTCTATAGACTAAAAATTGACAGAGTTATTGCGTAGGGAAGTGTACACAGGCAGACAGACAGACACGTTCACTTTTATATATATATATATATATATATATATATATATATATATATATGTGTGTGTGTGTTATTTTTTATTACCGTTTTATCTGTTAAAAAAATAAAACACATATTTGCTCTGCAATAGTATTGAGCACTCTCTTCAGGTTTTTACTAATTACCAGCTTTACCAAATATATGTAAAAACAGGTCCATGTTTCATCCTAAATTCTGTGCAATTATGCACGATTTAGAAACTATGGATAAATAGAATTAAGCGTAATGGTTAAATGAGACTAATCATCTAATAAGAAAACATAAAGATGAACAATTAATTAATGACGCTCGTTTTTCAAAAGAATATACAAATTCATGAAGTCACTCACATATTCATGACTTAGTATATTAAGAAGCTCGTTTTAATATTTTTTAAATAAAAAAAGTATCTGGCCTTCAGGCTTAGATCACAGTGTAGTATCTGTTGTAATGCTACACTATATATATTTATATATTTAATAATTATTATAGTAAATAATTATATACACAAACTTATGTAACCAGTGATACATTTTTGTACTAATGTTAATCCTCTGATAAAAAGGGCTATCTTTGAAAATTCATGGGTTAAGGGACTTTTTTCTTATTATAATTCCTTTTTTGAATTTTTGATGGATTAGTAAATATTTTAAACTGAACTCGAGAAAGAGGAATGAGCCATCCCATCAGAGCTATACAATAAATTTTATTACTGTTGCGCTAGTTGTATAAAAAGAGAAAGGGTTTAGACAGCTCAGGAATGACGTCACAGCTGAGAGGTGTTTGACAACAGTCGTCCTTTTTCAAGCTAAACCCTTGATAATACACACAGTGTTCATATAAATCCCCTCATTCTTGGTAGTTTCAAAGTGGCAAAAGTAAGTCCCTGTTTATTGAATAAATAAAGAAATTATAGTTTCTTTGCCAATTTAAAATTTCATCTTGAAAATAAAATCTGTGTTTTCGAAAATCTTTAACAATGACGACGTTTGTTCTGCATAACTTGATTCCGTCTGTCAACGAACTCATAAATGCCTCACTTGTAAAATTCTTTGTTTTGATGTGAAATATGAATCTTACTTCTGTTCAATTTCCTTTCACGATGTTAACCTAAGGCAATTTAGATAGTTATGTCATCCTTGAAATAAATGATAATCCGAGGGAGCTACATTTCCCAACCAAATTCACTGCAGAGATCTTTCATCGGCAATGCTGTGTGAGAATGAACAGTAACATGACGAAAGATGAATCCTTTTCTGTTGACTAAAAAAGATTGTTTTAGGGTGAACATGGCTAAGAATATAGCACAAAAACATGAATGAAAAAGTTATAAATTAAACATGGTGATATGTTTCAATAAGAACAATATGTCTAAAATAAATTACAATAGTTTAAAATGTCTTTTCTACTAAAAATCTTGATGCTTTCATCTTTAGGGGCCGTTGAATACATGGTGTAGGTAAAAATGGCATCCTGATAAGTACATGTTAAACAAGTAAAAATATAATGCAATACTTTTTCTATCAAATTATTTCTTTTCATTTAAAGAAATCGCCATCAGAATGGAAAGGCCCAAGCAAACCTGTGAGGAACACTCATATACTGTTTGGAAAACAGGATTGATGAATATCTCTTTTATGTGTAATGTTACGTGGAAACAAACTCTTGTATATATTCCGGTACTATACTTCATGTTTTCTATCCTCAGTAGATAAATCATTCTAGACTGAGGCAATTTTTCTTTATGTTCTAATCTAGAGTGCCTTCATTGGGGAGATGGATCTTCCTCACATCAATAAAACACCAACCTTATGTCTAACTCTGATCTCGTGAGGGGGCAAGTTAATAGGAACACAAGGAAGACAAGTTTTTATTCAAAGAAATAAGTTTTTTAAATAGTCCTCTTTTTTCCCTCTTTGCATTCAACGATGGGGAACTGCTGCAGATTTGGAAAGATATGTTTAAGAGCATAGCCTCTTATATAGATACTAGCCTAGGTGCCTGGCGTTGCTCGGGTGTTTGGAAGCGTGTGTTGAGCGACCGGAAGTATGCATTCAAATTTAATGTAGTCAATCAAAAACAAAAGATGACTTGCAGAAATGGCGTTGCTTTTAAACCTCCCACGAAAGCAAATTAGACACAAGGTCGTTTTTAATGTGCGGGGGGGGGACTAGTTCCCTCCAAAGGGGGCACTCACTCTAACAGTATCCAAATAAATAGTAATTGTCTCAGTATGAAGGTTTTCCCTTACATTGACCAAGGACCAATTACAGAACAGATACTATCAAGCCTGAAGGCCAGGTGTTTGCATTCGAATAGTTTCACTTTATTTATATGAAAAAGACAAACGAACACTGGGGACGACGGGATGGTGGGAATTTTGTTCAACTCGATCCAAAAAAAAAGATAGACGATATCCATTTACGAATCTGAGATATTATGATCTGGAAAGTATGCGAAAACTTCTTGTGGAATCTAACCGACGCGAGAAACCCAATGCAAAAAGCCTTTCGTGGACATGCACGAACGCTCGCACCCATTTTACTCTTTATAAAATAGATGAGTATACTAATATCCGAGAAACTTATCAATAAAATAGTGTGAATGAAATTCCCTAAAACGTTGGATACTAAAAACCGTCCATACGAGTTGTAGTGCAGGATAAATAAGGCCTCGGTAGTATTTAATCAGCTTTGCAATATCTGAATTTTTTTTTTTTAATTAACCTCAGATCTAAATTAATATTTCATAACAGCAACGTCTTGTCTACACTACTGTATGGAAATGAAACTTCGTTTTTCAAAATCAGGGATTTATAGTCGGTTGATTCCAAGTGCTTTAGAAAGAATCTACAGATCAAATGGAATATCAACGAAGAAGTCAGAAACCGCAATAACCAACAAGTGATATTGTTAATATTCTGTAAACGATGGACGTGTCCTTAGATTAGCCCTATAGAGAATTGTTAACCAAGTGCCCTGATGAACCTCTGATGGAAAAAAAAGAGAAAGACCAAAAGCTGAACAGGACGCAAACAATCGACAGAGATTTTATCACAACGGGAAAAAGTTGGAGAGACACTGTGAACCTGGCTTCAGACCAAAAACGATGGTATATTTCAAGTGACTCGTGCGTCATAGTACATAGGAGTTCCTTAGTCTAAGCAAGTCCAACGACATGTTAATGTGAAAATTCTATTCAAACCCTTGAGCAATATTTTGAAGACCTGAGAAAAAGAATCCTTAAAGAAAAAAACAAACGTTCAGAAATTTGAATTAATTCTTCAATTGCGTTGCACATACAGAATATCAAAAGCATTAGTTTTGCTCTGCGTTTGACAGGAGTCTTCAAATTATTTAAAAATTTATTACAAAAATATCGATTCGTTAGATTTCTAATCAATTTGCATGGCAACAAAACTTTCCGAAGATTGTTCTGTTAACAAGCAGAATTCTAATTATTTTCTGCTTCTTTTAATTGACCTTTTTACTTCCATCGAAGGAACGGGTCATTCTATTTTTACTCTCATCATTCGCTGACGTTTTAAAGTGTGACAAATAAATGCAAACTCATTGGTAATTATTTGGTGGAATTTAGTTTTATTACTTTTGATTTGGTCATAAAATTCTGACTAGTGGTGGCTTGGCTTTTATAATCTATATATTAATAGGATAGCGTGTGTGTTATTTATTTTGTGTTTCAAGCTTACATCCCAGTGACTGTCGTTTAATTGTTATGGACTTCCATTTCTTGTAACAAATAATTTTACCAAGAATTCTTCTTAAGTTTCGGTTGCGATTTCGATTATGGCTGAAGAAACTCAAGTTATATGTATATATTTTTTTCATAAGTTTTTATTTGGGTTTCGATTCAAGCTGATGCACCCAAGTCATATGGATATATATTTTTTTTATTTTGGAAATCGCAATTTTATAATATATAAAAATCGATAGAACATTAACTCTATAATAATATATATGAAATCTGCAAGATCATATTTAAGCGCACTTTGCGACCATGTCTCTGCTAGCTTAGATAAATACTTTTGCAGTTTTAACAAAAGAGCTACAATAATATCAGAGCATTTCCATTTACGCTGAACATCTACAGAATGTCAACATCAATATATTACATATGAATGAGCCTCCTGTAGAAATTTCACAGGTCCCAGTCGTGTGTGTGCGTATATATATATATATATATATATATATATATTTATATATATACGAGGGGCGTGCAATAAGTAATGCCCCTGACCCACTTCCCATAGGAGTAGAGCAACAAAACTTGGCACAGTTATTAGTCTTTCTCTACTTAGGAATCACCCAGAGTTATGCATTTCTCCCATCGTTTGATGCAGCTCTGGAGACCGCTTTTGTAGAACACACCAGGTTGGTCCTCCAACCATGACGTGACTTTAGAAATCAAGGCTGCATCATCTAGGAAGCGCTTTCCTTTCAAAAACAACTTCATGGCTCGGAAGAGATGAACATCAGAGGGTGCAAGGTCAGGAGAGTAGGGAGGATGGGGAAGGATTTCATAACTACACGCCCGTGCTTCTTATCTGGCGACATGCGAGTTGTGGACCGAAGCGTTGTCCTGTAGGAGGAGGGTACCTTTGCTGATCTTGCCCCGCCTCTTGATTTTGACAGCTTCCCTTAATTTCCTCAAAAGTAAAGCATAATAGGTTCCTGTCATTGTGGTACCCTTTGCCAGGAAATCTGTCATCACTACTCCGTCCTGGTCCCAGAAGACTGTGAGCATGACCTTGCCAGTAGAGGGCTGCACCCTTGCCTTCTTTGGAGGTGGTGAGCCCAAGTGCTTCCACTGCATTGACCGGGCTTTGGTCTCTGGATCATAGTGATGGACGCAAGTTTCATCCTGTGTAATCAGTCTTTTGAAAAACTTTGACTCATCTTCTTGGCACATCTCCAAATTCATCCTAGAGCACTCTACGCGATCTCGCTTCTTGAATGGTGTGAGCAACCTGGGAATCCATCTGGCAGACACCTTATGCATATGCAAATGGTCAAGAATAATAGTTTCCACAGACCCTGTACTAATGTTGACATCTTGGGCTATTTGGCGAATAGTAATGTACCGATCTTCCAAAATGGCAGCCTCGACTTGACGGCAGAATGGCAGAAGGGGGGCGACCAGGTCTGGGCGCTGTTTCCACAGACTTCCGGCCATGTTTGAATTCACGATGCCAGCGTTTTACAAGGGCATATGATGGGGCAAATTTTCAAATACAAAAACCGAATCACTGCTCGACATTCAACAGGCTCCATTTCACACCTTACTCGGTTCAAACACCTGTAAAACAGAAACCACAATTAGTTCAGAGCTGTAATTTTCCATGTAATCCATAGAGATATAAATCATTGCACATGTAAAATTTCAGCTAGATCAGACAACTGGAAGTGGGCCAGGGGCATTACTTATTGCACGCCCATCGTAATAATTTACTTTATACTTATGCAGCATAATTTGTAATCAGTAATACTTTTTGAACCGTTCATTTTTAGAAATAAATTGATTTTTATTTATGATAAAATTTAACTAGCTGCTGCATCAAACGGTATAATTATATTGACACATCGGTTCTTGTTAGATCATCAAAGTTAAGCAACATTGAGTTTGGGCAGCACCAGATTGTCAACCATTTAGGAATACTTGACGCTGTATATAATCAGACGTGTATGCATAGCACATCAGTGATATGAACATTCTTGCTTTTCACGATTCCAGGTCATCTACGGACAAGTTGTAGCACCTGTTAGCTTCCTTTTGATATTCTGCAGAGTTACAATACAGCGATTAGATGAAGTTCTCCAAACGTGGTGAAGGCAATACATCTAGGAAAGCAATGTTCTGTTAAAAAATCAAACCAAATTGTGGGAGTTCATTGATCCTGTATAGCAATTTTCCAGTGATGGTGATGCAAACAAAAACACCTGCTTTCAATTTGTCATAAGCCAGTATGGAAGTAGTAAGGTTCATAAAATTGTCATGAGAACGCTCATATCAGTACGCAATCTGGTCTAATCAGAAATAGTGAAACATAATAAAAGAGGTTCCACGACAAAATACAAAATCGACTTCAAATTACAGTGACGGATCGCTTGTTTCTCTTTCCTTCTTTACAGCCCGATTTTCATATTCTTAGTTACAGTAAAGATATTCCTATTTCTTTACTTCCATAGTGTTTGACTAAACTTCAATCTCTACTTACTCCTTGTAAGACATGGACAGAGATGCTTTTCAATGGCCTTCTATCTGTGGAACTGCATCCTTGTGGATTACAGCATGGTCATCTTTAAATTCAGTGTCAACAACTATTTATCATAATCCGTGCCATATTAATCAAAATTAGTTGATCCATTGATTGTATCTCTTCTTTCAGCTAATAATCCATCCATTTCATTAAATCATATCATCACATGGCTCTTATCTTTTATAAGGAATGACAATAGTAAGAAAATGCATTCATTCCTTTTGTGAACTGTCATCCTCATCTTTATAGTTGTTGTCTCACCATGTTTTGGACAATTCATCCTCTGGCCTTCTTCAGGTGATTAACTGCGACGAGATTGGAATGCCGAGTCTTCTAACTTATCCCAAGTAATTACTGCCATTCACAGTTGTTGCCTCACCATGTTTCCTTTGGTTTGCTTAGATAGGATTTGAATCACTGTCTTTAGACAATGCTCACCTGGAACCATAGAAATGCAACGCTTCTATCCACTGTGCCAACCCAAGCAGGCCAAAGGATTAGTTAGTCAATCATGATGAGACAATAACTATGGAAGGCAATAATTACTGGGCATAAGTTGCAAGACTTCGCATTCCTATTCCACCATAGTTAATCACCTGAAGAAGGCCAGAGGACGAGTTGGCCAAAACGTGGTGAAAACACAATAACTATGAAGATCACAGTCCGCAAAAAGAATGAATGCACAAATAATGAAGCCTCATCTTAAAAGATTCCAAAAATAAATAAAAAACAAGAAATACATATATGTCTTAAATTATTTTTAAAACCATTAATATATATTAAAGCCCAAATCATAATTATATTTGTGTAATTATATAAAAATTAATAAACCAAGAAAGCGTTTAAAAAGAATAAAAAATTCAAATTCACTTATTTTTTTCAGCATTCTCCTTAATGTATTGAAAATACAATACAAAATTTAAAAAAAAAAAGAACTCATTGCTAAATCAGCTAGTGAAAAACGATTCACAACATAACAGCCCGGAAATATATATTGACGAGTTTTTGTGTCATAATAAAATTTACAAAACTGTCCATGAGGAAGATTTTTAGGCCTCGCAGATGTGTACAAGTTCTTAAATAATAAATGATATAATATATAAAAAATCGCAACGAGTGATTAAAAAGGTCCTGTCCTCACGCTTTTGTCTATCATAATCTCTATTTGTATAAAGTTAAGTATTTCAATATGTTTATAAATTTCTGTGTACTGGACATCCTCCCAAACTAAACAGTATGAATTTTGGGGCACAACTCATATCTGTAAGGGTTGATTAATTTAGGTTGATTTAGTATGATGCAAAGAACGAAAAACGAGGCGGAAGCTGTTTGTAAAAATTCAGATAACTCGGAATTGGTGAAATTTTCATAATAGGTATTAGACATTAATAAATATTCTCCAAATCTTAGTTTCTTTGAACTATTTTATAAGGATTTTAGCGGACATATGAGTATAACTTTCCATTTGAAAATCAAAATAGTTGCATTCAGTTTGATTCAGAGTCATTGGATATCAATTAAACTAGATTCCCTGAATTTAGATTTCTTCTTAAGACTCTTTGAGCTTAATTCATAAATTTTAGTATTTTTTGAGAACAAACTCATGTAATATATTTTTATCAAAATTCGAATAAGGATTCTGTACATGAGGTTTACTAACATTATCTTGATTTTAATGATTAACAAGTGAAGCATACATGGTCCCCCGTGAGTGCACAGTGAACGAGGCATAAAAATGACTAAGTTCAGCATTTGTATTCCTTTATTTAGCCCCAAAAGTGCCCCAGGGGATGTCAAATCCTGGCGAAAATGAATAAACGGTGCAGATTTAGGCCTTAACATATGTAAATTTGAGTTCTGCACCCTGCAAAAAAAAAAAAGAAATGCCTAAGCCCATCATTTGCCCTCCACCATTTAGCTCCAAAAACTCCACAAGGCCTTAACATACTTAAATTTGAGTTCAGCACCATGCAAAACTGCTAAATAGACATACACAGAAAACTTTGGACAAATATGGTAAAATAGTTCCCAAAATGGAGTGTTTTTATTAGCCATAAAAGAGCCCCTGGGGCACACCCAAGAGATATTGCGAAGTATATGCAAACAAAATTATATAAAAATCAGTTAGTTACAACTTTTCAGAAGGTTTTATAAAAATCCAAGGCATCAATTTTTTTTAATAAGCACAAAAGTATCAATTCTAGCCATTTTAACCCAAAAGGAACCCCTAAGGAGAGGCAACCGAGGATTTCCCAGAAAATCCGTGCTGTTACTTTTTTTACTCATATCATGTTTAATGTTTGTGCAAATTTTTTTTAAATTCCAAGGCGTAGTTATTGAGAAAAGTATGAACGGACACGTGTGAATTTATAGGTCCACTCTCCTTTTGTTGGGGGATCAAAATGTTTTGTTCAGGAAATTCATTTTATTTGCTTTGTCTATTATATAAAAGAATGTCAAATTTTTTCTGTGTGTTCGGCTAAATGTCAAAACTACACCGTATACACGTACAAGTCTTCAGATATGATATGGATCCAAACCAATTATATCAAAAAACTTCGAGGACCAGATCCGTGCAATGAAGAAATTAGAAATTTTGAGTGCAAAAAAAAAAAATATGCTTTCTGTCATTTATTCTAAAAATAGTTTTAACAGAAAATTTTATTTAGGTTAAACTTGTCGACAATGGAATGAGAAAGAGTAAAGATTATGTTTGGCGATCGGCTCGTACACATATATTTTCTTTATTTTTATTATACTGAAATAGTAGCGAACATGTTATTTGCTTGACCTATTAGTTCTTTTCTTCCTTCAAGTTTACTCATAAATGAAAGAGAGAAATGAGAATTTAGATGTGAAACAGAGAGAGATAGAGAGAAAGAACAGTTTGGAAAAAAAAGAAAGTGTCTGTATTGCCAAAAAAGGGTAGCAAGCATTCCTGTACAACATCAATGCAAAGGAAATCTGTCACAAACTCTTCATATGATTTTGCATGTAGATGCTCATAGCCATATATATATATATATACGATTTTCAGAATGTGAGAGATTATATATAATAAATTCCAGGGCCAAACAACGTCGCAGCCCACAAGAGCCATGACAGTCAATGAACCGGAAATCCAAGACTCGAGTTTCGCCCTCATTTGGGCTCATCAGTTAGACACCTCCAAACTCAAGATTCGAAACCCAAGCCTCTTGCATGCTAAGCAAGCACTCTGCCAACTGAGCAAACGCCCTGCACACAAGTAATTCTATTAACTAACACAGATCAAGCAAACCGCACCAAAATCTGACTGTGAACTTCCGGTTCGTTGACTGTTATGGCTCTTGTGGGCTGCGATGTTGTTTGGCAGTGGAATTTACTATATATATTCTCTCACATTCTGAAAATCCTATCATTAATTGCTTGCTAGGTTAGCATTGCTGGATGGCATTGTCTTTTCCAGTTGAAACTCCTATGTGTGAGACATCGACTTGGGGTTATTAGCTGGTTGGATGATCGCATCCCTTGTCGAGATGAAATAGGTTAATTTTACAATCGGATTTTGGCGCGATTTGCTTGAGCTGTGTTAGTTAATATAATTTCTTTTGTGCAGGATGTTTGTCAGTTGGCAGAGTGCTTGCCTCGCATGAAAGAGGCTCGGGTTTCTAATCTTGAGTTTGAATGTGTCTAACTGAGGAGCCCAAATGAGGGCGAAACTCGAGTCTTGGATTTCCGGTTCGTTGGCTGTCATGGCTCTTGTGGGCTGCGACGTTGTTTGGCTGTGGAATAATTTAACCTCCCACGCTACGTTACAATTGGGGTGTATCTATAAAAGCCTTAGAATGAATTTGTGACATCTCCTTTTTATTAACGCCTAGCTAAATGCATGCCTCACAATATTATTGAAACGTATTTGATCCAAGTGAAATATACTTATCTAAATACCCAAACTTTATATATATATATATACGCTGTTTGGCTGTGGAAACTATTCTGTAACTTGTACTGCCAAATCTATCATTCCTTTTCTCGCTGTTATTCCAGTGTTTTGTTTGAAAAGAAAAAACAAACAAAAAAAACTGTCGTCTATCTGCGTTTTGTGGCTCGAAACATCCTGCAAAACTATTGAAGATGATACTTTTGTAAATTCTAAATTCTGCTCTTCAAATAACAATTTCTGTAGAATAATTTTCCCCGGAAAATTATTCAGCAAACAGAGTTCCTACTTTAGAGAACCGACCAAACGTTTTCAACTTGTCTGTAAGCAAGGCTTCGTTTAAAGAGAGAATTCTTCTTTTCTTGAAGCCGGCGAAAGGAAAAATTGCAGGATTTCCCTATTCTTTGATTTCTTTTTCTTCTCCTCTTTTGCCTTTGATGAAAAAGGGAAGAAACTGTTTCAACCACAATCTATTCTTCCCACCAAAATGTGAGTCCAACATTCTGAAAATCCCTTTGTCTGACTGATATTTTCAGTCTTGAATCTACATCTGTTTTTCTTTATTTTCATTAATGGGAGGATGGATTAAATATTTCAGAAAAGCAAGTGACTATTATATATCTTGATAAATCTATTACCATCAGGGCTCAACTTTATACATTCAGAATATGATTTTCACACATATATATATATATATATATATATATATATATATATAAAACGATGAAGCAACTCTATATTCTTTGCCTTTTTTTTTAATGTTTTACTACAATAAATTTTTGACAAATATTTTATATTTTGTAAGAAAAATTATATATAAAAATTAAAATGTTTAAGACAAAGTAAAACTTTCATATCAGCTATTGAGGATAATATCTCTATGTGAATTTTTATATGTTTTTGTTACAATGTTTTTGATATATAAGGGCCTGCCCCCTGAAAGTTGGGAGATCCTATTTATACACGCTGCCAATAAGAACTGACGAATCAAATTAATTCACGTTCTGTTATCAACCAATCAGAAGCCAAAATTGCTCCATAAAAATTGGATCTTTTAGCATTCCAACACATAATTTTTTTCATGTCAACACGAAAAGGGTCTTTTGCTCTTGGCTTACAAAATTATAAAGTCCAGAATTTGTACAGAACAGCGACCCACTGAAAATTCTTCATATTCAGGACTTGTACAGAATAGCTACCCATAGGAAACTCTTCTGAAATTAAACAAAGCTTCCAATTCAAGAATTTGTGTTGATATATTTGTATGTACAGCATTCAGTTCTAAACTAACTAACCGATTGTTGTGGTTGCAAGGTTGAACAATAATTAGTAAGGAAATACAATGAAGACGCAAACAACAAGATAACGCAATAATAAGTGTATTAAAGAAAAGGTATATTTACAATATGTACAAATGACGGTGTCGAGTCAGAGAGTCTTGGTGGGAGGACATGTACGCTCTTCGGCGTCACTTCCGGTGGCATTTGAGTAAGACACACTAAAGCCAACCTAGGCTTGCCATTTATAGTGTTATGTTATTCGCATATGCAAATAAATGGTTGCCACCACAACACCCCCCTCCCAAGATTTGAAGTCACACAGATTTCAATATCTTTTTCTTTTTGGGTTTACCATTAATGGTTCATTCACTTTTCTTTTCCTACCTGATCTTCGGGGTTCAGGTGCATTTTGAGGCGGTTCCAAATTAAAAGATTCGTATATGATATCTATGGTGTCCTCCTCTTCGACTGTTGTCGTATCATCATCATCTTGGATATGACGTTTTTTTATCTGATTTAGGTGCCTTTTATGTATATTCTGTGGACCTTTAATCATGTATGTACAATCACCAATGCGTTTATCCACTACTCCACATTCCCAGTAAGATGTGTTATTTCTGTAGCACTTAAAATATACTCGATCTCCCGAGTTATATTTCTTTCTTCTCGTGTGTGTAGTGTTTCGGATAATTGCCTGCCTTGGCAATAGTTTTTCAAACGCTGATTTTACCTTTCTGACAAACATTAGATCAGCTGGTGATATGTTTGATGGTGTACTAGGATGCGGTGTAATCCTATATACTTGCAAGAATTGTTGCAAAGCTTTTTCTGTTGGTGTTCCAATGGATTTCTTTAACGCTCGTTTTAGAGTGTCCACGAACCTTTCCGCGAGGCCGTTCGACCTTGAATGATACGGCGGAGTCGTGATGTGCTTCACTCGGAACGTGTCGCAAAATTCCTTAAACTCTGCGGATGTGAACTGCGTTCCGTTGTCAGTGACCAGTGTGTCTGGTACACCGAATCTTGCAAACAACTCGTGTAGGAACCCTATTGAGTTGTTCGTTGTTGGATTCCTGCAACGCATTACCTCCGGCCATTTTGTGAAACTATCCACTACAATTAAATAATAGTTTTCACCTACTGGACCAGCGAAGTCCATGTGGATTCTCGACCATGGTTGGTCGGTTTTCGGCCAACGTTTGTGTACTATAGGTGGAGATTTTGCCGCTAACTGGGATCCTTTACATTTATCAATTGTTGTCGCTATGTCAGTGTCCATGTTACGCCAGTACACGTAGCTTCTCATTAACGACTTCATTCGATTTATCCCCGGATGTCCTGTGTGGAAATCTCTTAACATCCTATTCTGCAATGTTTTGGGTATTACCACTCTCTCGCTGTACAGTAACACATCGTCACATATGGAGAAAACTTCCTGCACCTTTGTGTCCGTTGTAATTTTCTCTTTTATGTCCTTTATATATTCGTCTTTCTCGGCTTCCCTTTTAATGTCCGACAAAGTTACGGGTAGTTCCTTAATGATGTTTGCTACCATATTTTTTACTTCAACATTTGTCCGAATTGCTGCAATGACTGATTCTTCCAGATTGTGTTTCTGTGGTATCAGTCTTGACAGTCCATCCGCATGGCAAATCTTTTTTGATGCTAGATGTTGTAGCTGGAAATCGTAATTAAGTAGTATTGTACCCCAGCGCAGCAATCTATTTGCGGTGTATACCGGCAATCCTTTTTTTGATCCATAGATCGTGACTAACGGTTTATGGTCGGTTTCAAGTATGAATTGTCTACCATATAAATATCGGTGAAATTTAGTCACGGCAAAGATTATGCTAAACGCTTCTTTTTCGATTTGTGAATATGCCCTTTCGGCTGGTATCAGCGTTCTCGAAGCGTGCGCTATTGGTTTTCTAGACCCATCCGGCATAATATGTTGAATGCATGCTCCTAAGCCGTAGGAGCTAGCATCACTAGCGACGACTATTTTTAAGTTTGTGTCAAAGTGCGTTAAGAATAATTCGGATGTTAGTGCGCTCTTTATTTTGTCAAAAGCGGTTTGACATTCTTGCGTCCAGTTCCACAGTGTATCCTTTTTAAGCAGATTATTTAAGGGGGCTCGCAAGTTATGCATTCCTTCAATAAAAGATTGGTAATAATTTGCGAGTCCTAAGAAACTCTGCAAGGTTGTTGTATTATCGGGTGCTGGCATATTTTTTATTGCCGCAGATCTGTCTGGGTCTGGACGTCGTCCATGTTTGTTTATTATGTGTCCAAGATACTTAATCTCGCTCATACAAAAGTCACATTTACTTTCTTTTACTTTAAAGCCGAATTCTTGTATTCGAGTAAATACTTGTTTCAAATGTTCCTTATGTTCTTCTAGGGATTTGCTCCTGACAACAATGTCGTCCAGGTATGCACATGCGCACTCAATACCACTTAGCATGATGTCCATCGCTTGCTGAATGATGGCAGGCGCTACTTTGATGCCAAAAGGCAATCGATTGTATTTGTATAATCCCTTATGCGTATTGATGCATAGTATTTTTGAGCAATTCTCCTCGACCGGTATTTGCAAATACGCGTCGCTCAAGTCTATCTTGGAGAAGATATTACCCCCATTCAACTTCGTGAATATTTCCTCTGGGCTTGGTAGGGGGTAATGGTGATCTTTTAATAGGGAGTTGACCCCGGTCGAAAAGTCTGCGCACACTCTGACTTCGTCATTCTTTTTCTTTATGTATACGGTGGGGGCTGCCCACTCGCTGTATTCTATTTTTGATAGAATTCCCGTCTGTTCCAATCTATTTAATTCTTTATCAATCTTTTCCAACCCAGCGAACGGAACATTTCGCTTTTTTCTAAAAATTGGGCTGGCGTTTTCTTTAAGTTCAAACGAGGCCTTGAATTTATTGCAGCGACCTAAGTTAGTCGTGAATGCCTCAGGAAATAATTCTTTTAAATCGTCTTTTATATTTACTGTTGTTGGAGAAGAACATTCTAATTTTTTACAGAATGTATTGATTGGCTTATCCTATAGTCCGAATTTCTCAATTAAATCTATTCCAAACAGATTTTCACTATTTTTTAGTACGAATATTTTTAATTTCTTCGAAATCCCTTTCAATTTTATCGGGAGGACAACTTCTCCTTCAAATTTTATACCACCACCAGTTACCTTCCGGGCTGCTTTACTAGTTTTCATCATGGCCGGTTTTCCCAACTTTTTCCACGTATTCAGGTTTATTATAGAAACATCGGAACCGGAGTCGAGTTGTAACTTTATTGATGTTTTAAATATTTCCACTTTTACGTATTTTCGCCGATCTTTGTCTAATTTTGTATTTGATTCTGTTTGCTGTACTCTCTTTCTGGTGTAATCTTTATATCTGCAGCAATCGCTTTTGTGTCCCACCTTCTTACAAATGTAGCATTTTTTCTTCTTATAAGGACAATCTGATTCCCAATGCTTTTCTGCACATCTCTTACAGTTATATCTAGGAAGGATTATTCTGTACTATATTTATGGTTATTATCTTTGAAATATCCCGTTCCATTGCTTTTCTTTGTAAAGTTCTTGGTTGGTGCGTATGGTTTCTAACTTTTCTTACATATGCCACTCCGGATTCTTCTATATTTTTTTAATCCTTTTTTAGTGTAATGGCCCTTTCACAGTCCTCTGCTAGTTTCTGTAGGGTTAAATCTTGCTCAGATTCCAGCTTAGACAACACTCGTCTGCGTATTTCTGCATTTTTCGTGGAAACTAACCCTTGAGCGAAGATTAGACATTTAAAATCTTCTACCGTTAGTTCTGCAAGCTTAAAATTATCGCAGTTTTCATTGACAACTGATGCGTATGTCAAATAATCTTGGTTGTCCATCTTTCTTAGATTCATGCACAGCCATCTTTTATGAAAAAGAGATATATTTGGATTAAATAATTCTTTTAGTAATTTTACAGCTTCCATGAACTCTAATTCCGCAGTTTTTTTTAGGTAATATGTAATCTACGAATTTGCTGTGTTCTGATGTACCCAATTTTCTGAGTAAGAGGCTCACTTTCTGACTATTTGGCCAATTTTTACAGTCCAGTTGAAAAACATCCTCGTATCTTGTGTAGTATGCTTCAAAATTCTTCTCTTCCTCAGGCACATAATGAAATGTGTCCATGCTATTAAAAATAGTTGTATGAGAGAAATTAACACTATGGACATTTTCTCGATTACTCTTTAGTAGTTCCAGTGTTTTAGCAAAACGTTCATCTTGTCTTTCTTCATATTCCAATTGTAGTTTCTTATGCCTTTCTTCCTGTTCCAATTGCAGTTTTTTCTGCTTTAATTGTGCCATTTTCTGCTTTTCTTCTTGTTCCTGCTGCCATTTCAATAATCTGTCCTCTCCCTTTCCTCGCGGTCAGCCTGTGCCTGTATTTGTGTTTGCAAAAGCTCGTTTTGTGTAGCTTGTCTGCGTTCATCCCGCTCAGCCTGTGCTTGTAAAAATTGCATGAACATTTTTGATAAGTCTTCCATGTTTTTTTTTCTTTTTTTTTTTTTTAGTGTGTAATTAAAAAAAAATATTGTACCATGTACAATATACACCGGTTTGGGTTACAACAAAAAAGCAAATTGCTGTAAGCTCCTGTTTTCAATAATAATATCGCTGCTTGCAATAATATATTCTTTTTGCGAGTCACGCTGCTAAAAAAAAAAATAAAACAAGTTTATCTGGAATCACGAAATGGAATTGACTTTCCGTTTTTAGTCACTTACTAATAAGTAACTCTTTTCACAAAATAAAAGTTTTTTTTTTAATCGAGTCACAATTGAATAAATGTATGCAGTACATTTAGTTCTTTGAGTTTTTTTTCTCTAGTATTTTAGTAATTAAAATACCTCTTAAATTGAGATTACCTTTTTTTCCGTGACGTTTTACTGTATTATCCGTTATTCAGTGACAACTTCAAGAAAAAAAAATCCTTTCCTTGAATTTTAGTTTTAGCTGTGGCATTTCCTTTTAGTACCGACGTCAACCAAAACATTAATTAAAAAGTCCTTTAGTTGTTGTTTTGTTTACGGAGAACAGTAATTAGAATCCACTGGTGAACTTTTTTCGTAGGTTACTTCCTTGCTTTTCGTAATACGGGTCTGACCTGTCGTTTTTGCGACAGAACAAAGTTCGCTTTTCGTTTGCCAGTTGGTCCTTTAGTAAGATTTGTCGTGTAGCGACAAAACAAAAATTCACTTTTACATTCGTTTGCAAGTCGGATTCCCAGAAAACTGCGTAAATTGTCGCTTTTGCCACGTTAGAGTTTTTTTTCCACTTGAGTTGAAACTTCTCTTTAGCGTAAAATCCGTTTGCTCGTCAACACTTTGCATTCCTTAAAAAAATGGTCAACCTTTGCGTTGTACTTTATTTATTTTTTTTTAAATAGTTCTTCGTCAAACTGTTACATTTGACGCTTCATATCTCGTCGCCAACTGTTATGGTTGCAAGGTTGAACAATAATTAGTAAGGAAATACAATGAAGACGCAAACAACAAGATAACGCAATAATAAGTGTATTAAAGAAAAGGTATATTTACAATATGTACAAATGACGGTGTCGAGTCAGAGAGTCTTGGTGGGAGGACATGTACGCTCTTCGGCGTCACTTCCGGTGGCATTTGAGTAAGACACACCAAGGCCAACCTAGGCTTGCCATTTATAGTGTTATGTTATTCGCATATGCAAATAAATGGTTGCCACCACAACACCGATCATTATTAATTCTGGAAGAGAGTTGCTAGACGTAATGCAGGCTATATTTAATTTATTTCATGCAAATGGGTGGGGTGGGGTAATAAATGATGTAGCTCTTTGTGAAAATACATACACCTTCAATTTGTGTAACATTTCAGTAATAGGTATTAGACATCAATTAATGAATATTCTTCAAATTTCAGTTTCTTTGAAGTAGTTTATATGGGTTTTAGGAGTCATAATATGGGTGCTACTTCCCATTTTACAATTTAAATATATCAGATAGGTAATGAATTTGCTTTATAGTCATTATACCTTATTGAAGCAAGATTTTTTATTCTAATTTCTTCTTTAGATCCCTTAAGCTTAAGCCGTAAATTTTATATTTTTCTAGATTCAAAATCATGTAATAGAGTTCGATCAAAAACAGTTTTGTATAATTATATATCTATTTTAATCATCATAAGCAAACATAAAAGTGGTGCCTAACTTCTATTTACAGAATAATTTTACTTCACCTGAGACGGGAATACTAGTTTTTTTTATAAATGCAAATATGAATTTTAAAGTTAAAATTCAAAATATTTGTTGTAATTGTTTTGTTGTTCTTATCTCTAATAATATAAATCTCACCTGTCTGTTTAAATGTATGTATGCATGTATGTATGTATGTATGTATATCTGCTTAAAACTTTCGACAGAAGCGGTGAATTTTCATGAGATCGGTATCATTTTGAAGTTTCGACCCTTCGGACGAAAAATATCGAAAAATTGACCCAAAACATTAATTACTTCGTCCTCAACCAGGCACTTTTCTACAGAGAGGAGTCACTTTTTTCGAAAGTCATCCCCTCTTTTAGATTTTTTTTTTTTTTTACACAGTGATCACCACTTATCAAGGCCCGGAAGCCACTCAGGAATAAGGGTTATTGCAAGTACATTACGTTAGTGTGGAGATTTGATGAAGTGTTTACTTAAGGGGGCGGTTCATTAGGAATTTGTCAACATTGAAGACATCCAAGTTGTAGTCCGGTGGGAAGCAGGCAGACGGAACAGAGTTCCACAGGCGTGCAGTTCTAAGAAAGAAGCTTTGTTCATGGAATCCGCATTTTGATTTAGGCACAGATATAGAGTGGGGGAAATTTTTCACAGTGGATTTGGCTAGACGGGTGTTTTTTGTGAAAGATTGGCGAGGGGGGACCAGAGATTGGAGTTCAGATGAGCACCTGCCATGGAAATAACGATAAAACAAGGATAGGCTCGCAACGTCTCTTCTGTGGGAGAGAGGTTGCAGGGTAGAGAAAATGGCATCCCTCACTAAGCCACGAAGTCTATTTTGTACTCTGTCAAGGCAGGATAGGCTGTTTTTAGCAGCTCCTGCCCAGATATGGCAACAGTATTCCATCCTTGGACGTACTTGGCTTTTATATAGATTGTCTAGCTTTAATTTAAACCTGCGTCACTTCCGGTTTGGCGGTGGGCGCAACAGCAAAGACGTTAGGTCTTTTTCACGTTCATTGCCTCCTTTGCAGTACGAGTTCGAACCTAACTGTTTACTACCACTTTTTATTTTTTATTCTGTTTTTTTTTTTGTTCAACACGCATTTCCAAACACTCGAGCAAGGGCGAGCACTCAGACTAGTCTAATATGTAAAGTCGCACGGATGTGAATAGTTGGACCTACATAGCATTTAAGCTGACAAATTTGGGAACCTTTGCTTTACTCCTTTGAACTGAGCCATATCAATATGGAAGAAACCAAAGAAATGTGTTGTGTGTAGAAGTTTGATGATGCTCGAGGGCAACTCTTTAATTATATGTCTCAAAGATTCGAGTATAAGTTCTAGTATTGAGAAATATTATCAGAAAGGAAAAAAGATTGAATATGATTAGCTGTACCATTCCAATTTGGGTGCAGGGCGACATCACCCAGTCGCTTCCTACTCTCTCTCTCTCTCTCTCTCTCTCTCTCTCTCTCTCTCTCTCTCTCTGCAGATTGATAGATCATTAACAATAAGGCACGATTGTGCAAACCTAAACCATTGATTCTGAGGTTGTGCTCCAAGTTATAGAATCAATTCTAACAACAACAATTCTAATAACAGTTAGAAAGTATCAGATCATAGTCCAGTACGGTGCATCACCCTCACAACCGTTATTAAAGGTCTGCTCATGATATGCAATAAACTTATAAGCGGAAGCAGATCCAACACCATTCATTTACATTTCGGTTTGTGTACTCTTTTTACTTCTAGATGATTGGAACTATCAGATCAGGATTTCTGGCACAAAATGCATCAAACATTGATGCTATTTTTCCCCCATTTCCTTCGCAAAACTTAATCATGTTCAACAAAGCCAAGAAAAAGAAAAACAACGATTTTCCTCTCTTTCTTTTCCTTTCGTTCTCTTCCTCCATTTTTTCTCCCCCAATAGGGTTTGCTGTGGTTGGCAATCCATGACCCTTAAAGACATAGTGTCAAACCAAGAATGTGTTTATTCTTTTACCTGTTTGTATATATTACAACACATTCCTAAGAAGACTCCTTATTTTAAAAGTCAGTTCTAATCCAAAGAAAGTATTTTTTTTTTGTTGAACAATATAAACAAAATAATTAAACAAATAAATATCATAATTATTTAAATTAATAAGGTAATGAATTAATACATTTGGTACTATTAGACTGGGTAAGTGTTTAGGAGAGCTGAAGGAACGCACAATATTATAGGTTCATAGAATATTTGGTAACTAAGTAGAGCTTTTGATAAATTCGCTTCAAGTGGCGTCCTGCCTGGTGCAGGCATTGACGGCTATGACTCTCCATCTATCTCTCTCTCTTGAATTCATTGTTGCTCATCACTTGTAATATTTCCCAGGTGTTTACACGTATGTTTCTCGCAGTCGCCCTCTGCTTTTTCTATTCTCGATCTTTCCTGTCAAATATATTTTATTTTGCTTTTTCTGTAGACATGACCCAGGAAAATCATCTTTTTTTTTTTTTCTTTTTTTTTTTTTTGCACTGTTCTCATTAGAGACCTTTCTGTGTTTACCATTTCTAGTACATCTTGATTTCTTTTCTTTTATGTCTAGGATATCTTTAAAATTCTCTCGAGGAACCAAATTTCAGTTGCCTTCAGTCTCTTCCTCATACTGTTGACGATTGATAAATGCTTGCAAAATCTTTCTTTTTCTTTTGCGAAATGCTTTCCAGAATTTTTGTATAGGCATTTAAAATTGTCGTAGACTCTTAAAAATTCGGTTTTATTTCTATACATCTTATGAGATGACTGACCAATTTCTATAATTTCAGATTCAAATGAACAGCTTCAGCAGGATTTGAAATACACCCTATTAAAGCTTGATTGTCACAGCTAGTGAATTTCTAAAATGCAATTTTGACGTAAGGACAATTTAGAAGAACGGTATGCAGTAAAATTCTATATTTAACTCTGAAAGAAAATGCCACAGAAATGTATGGAATGGTTCAGCTTTTGGACCATCACATGAATCGAGCATCAGTTTTTGAGTGGCATCAGAAAGGCAAGAAGCTTAAGGGATGGTGAGAGGTATGGGAGGAGTAAGGAAGTCAGAACACCAGAGTTGATTGGCCAAATAAAGAATTTCATGGATAAGGACTGTCGTTTATCTATAGAGACAATAAGTGCATATTTTAATGTCAGTGTGAGAACTGTACACACAATTATTCACGAGAAACTGAAGATATGCATTCGAAAAAATCTGGAAAGTTATTTAAGGCACTCGTACATCTTAAACTTATAATCATGAGAATTACCAAATTCTTTCTAAAAATTTCTGTTTACTTGTCGATTTATTGTAACATTTGTAATCTGATGAGAGCAATTTGAATCCCTGAAAAGTTTCGTTTATCTCTGGAGTCTTATTTTCATAATGCAATGCTGAAATCGCAAGAAACGTGTATGGTGTGAAAATGTGTGGGAAGATCTGCAATATTTCCATGGACGAAAAAAGGTTAGATTAGCGTGCATTCACTGTCGCAGATGCTGAAATTAAGTAAAGAAACATGAACAATGATTTTACTGATGTCATTTTATCACCTTTGTAAATACCTGAACCCGATATCAATGCAATCGATCAATGCATTCAGCAGTTTGCTTGAACCTCTCGAAAGAGTAACAAGGATGCTGAAGAGATTGTTACTTGAAACAGTTAATGATTCATTAACCTTCGGGTCAAGATCAAAGTGTAGTATCTTTTCTTCAGATCTACACTTCAATTTCTTGTTCTTTATCAGTGGAGGAGAAATCCTTTACGACTGAGACAATTTTTATTTTTCTCCACATTAAAAAACAACCCTGGTGTCTAACTCTGTCCCGTAGGGAGGCATTGTAAATAGGAATAGTTAATGATTCATTACTAAACAGTTCGTGCTTCACTTGCCTGGTGTGGAATTCACCTTGGGTGGGGTGAGTCCCAACTTACTTGCCTCCCTTCGAGGGTAGAGTTAAACACTGTCGGTTTTTAATGCAATGAAAATCTAGCTCCCCATAAATAGGCGCTCGGAAATTGGACAAAAATACATCAATTTGTATTATTTGAATTATTTGGTCTACTGTTCTCATCTGGAGTATTATTCTCACAACGTTGCAGTCGATATAACCTCTGACCTTCTTCAGGTGTAACTTGTCCCAATTGGGAATTTTTGTAACAGAATGGAACTTTATTAATCCATACATAATCCATAAGAATACAATTATGAATTATTTGATACTCAATGCGGGCGACATTCAAAATACAATTGCGAATTATTTAGGACTTCAACTCGATCATGGGTGACGGAACGAGAACATGTTACCCCATGGATTAAATAATGGGTTTCATTCAAAATTCTGTGTAGATTCCTGAATTTGACAGAAAGATTCCCTAGTTCGATAAGACGCACCTGGAAAAGGTTGGAGGTTACATCAGCTGAAAAATTGTGAGAATAACACTTAAGATGAGAGCAGTAGTCCAAATAATTCAGATAATAGAAAATATAAATACTCATCTCAGAAATTCAGAAAAATAAAAAACAACATTGTTTCAATCTAGGAGGACTACTCCCTCACAACTCAAAGACTGAAAAGATGAAATGCAGCATCAGAACAGATACTACTCTTTGCTCCTAGTTAAACAGCGAAGGAATTGACTCCTAAATTAACAAACGGTCGCCAGTAGCATGGATAATCAGTCAGGAAGGTATGATTTTTTGACACTTTTATATTTGCTGAGAGGGACCACTGTCCTTCCACATACAGCGTCTGATATTCCCAAAGGGTCACCTATCTGATACTGGCTAGTCTCAATATTGCTTAACTTCGATGATTTAATGAGAATTGGTATGTCAACAGTATTATGTCATATATGGCCTGTGTTGACCCCATTTGACATGTGACAATTATTCTTATTAAGTTTCTTGGCTTGTATTTTAAACTACTCTGCCTACTATTCACAGACAAGATGATTGGAACAAAACATTGAGGACATTGCTAAGACTGCTGCAAAGAAGGTGAACTCTCTCTACCATGATAGAAAACTACTCACACCTGAGAGTATACTATATCTCTACAAGGCATGCATGGAGTATTGCTGCCATATCTAGGCTAGTGGCATCTGCCACTAGTCTCTCACTCTTAGACAGGGCTCAAAAAAGAGTCTCCACCTTAATAGATCCCGCATTATCAATCAAAATTCCAACCTCTGTCCCATCGCCGAAATGTTATATCCTTGTGCCTGTTTTACAAGTACTTTAATGGAATATGCTCTGACAATCTGGAAGCACCTGTACCCCTTCTTTATCTGTGCCTAAACCTAAACGTAGATTCCATGAGCAAAGGTTCTTTCTTAGAACTGTACGCCTATGGAATTGTCTTCCGTTTTCCTGCTTTCCTGCTGACTACAATATGATTGTCTTCAAGTCTAACATAAACAAGTTTTTGATGAGCCATTCCATATAAGTTAACAAATTTACCAAATTTCCATTACTAACGATTACTATATTGTCCAATTTTTAATGTAAACTCTTTAACCCTTATCCTTAAGTGGCCTCTTGGCCTTGATAAATGGTAATGCCTATGTAAAAAAAAGACGATATCTCTTGACTAAGTGGACAAACAGCAAAGTTCCATAGTTGTAATAGTAGCTGTCCCCAGCAGAACTTTACAACTGGGCGTTAGGTGGTCCACACTCTCTAATTTTATCTCACAGAACCTGTACTTCTTGTTGCCATTGCGGAGATCATAGATCTTCTTCAATATATTCTTCATCAAGTTTTGATCATGAGCAGCCATGATCATCTTCTACTGATCATAGTTGAGCAATCCCCTTTGGAGTCCATCTACAAAGATTTCCTTATCTATCCATTCATGGGATAGTTCTTCTAGAAAATACTTGGGACATTCTTGGTTTGTTCATTCTTCAACATTTCAGCTAATGGAAAGTCATAGTGTATGTCTGGTGGTTCGTTTTGGTTATTTCCCTGGCATGCTTGTGTGCTTCTGTATCATCTGTGAGACAATCTTGTCCAACATATTTGGCCAGAGCTCATTAGATATAAACCAGTGCTCACAATTGGTCGTTGTTGATGGCTAAATTCAGAGAGATGCATACCTGCTGCTTTTCTATACAGTTAAAGCCTTATACATTACTCTATTTACAGTGTTAACATCTTACTGGTTTTTGTGCCTCATCTGTTAATATCATGTCAGTAATGAAATACAGTTTTGACATTATAGACTGGCCGATCTATAATGCCAAAACTGTATTTCATTACTGGCATTGCAAGTTGGTTAATGGCTATTAATTTGTTTTTGTTTTGCCCAGTCAATGCCAAAATTTTCTCTCATCTCATCATATTAAATCTTTTTTTTTAATGCAAAGGTATTTGAGTTGTTCATGCTCTTGTAGGTCTTTGATGTCAGTCTCTTTATCAAGCTGAATGTTTGTCACATAGATCATTTTCTCATCTCTGAAGTAGTAGTAAAATTCCTCCTTCCTCAATTGTTTAAAAAAAAATTCAAGATGTTCACACTTACATAACTAATAATATTCTATATTTCAATGTTGTGGCATGAAATTTCTTCTGTTTATCTGTTTTCCTGAATAAAAGACATTAACTATTTGAATTATGTGATACCATGATTAGCGTCGCCTGGTAAAAATTATATTACGTTAAGCATTTGGCATCTAACTGGCTTTACGTGTTCATTCTTGGTTTTCTGGAAATTTTCTTCTTTTCTCAAACTTCTTCGTTCATTTGTTTTTGTCAGCTGAGGATGATTTAACGAATTATCAAAGACGTTTATGATACATAGGGAACATACACTATATCTTTTTTCTTTTAATACAAAAATATCATTAAAAAAATGAAAAAAAGGTATAATTAAGCTAAGGTTTCTATTATTTTCATAGTTTGCTTAAATGAAAGAATTTTGTCTGAATACACAATATATATATATATATATATATATATAGTAATTTATAAAATATATATGGCGATTAAGCTACGCCGAATATTCAGTGTAGCTTAATCGCCATATATATTTTATAAATTACTAACTAGCTCTACCTACGTATTGAGCACTTTTGAAGTAAATACTTAAAGTTTACGCATAAATCTATACTTTCGTATATTAATTTTATGTGAGTAAATGAAGTAGTTATATATATATATATATATATATATATATATATATATCTACAGATAGACTGCTTTGATATACTACAGCTCTTCAGTGTATCTAGAGAAGCAACTGTCTCAAGCTGGGAGGAAAGCGACTGCCTACATGACAAACTGCGCTATAACTTCTTGGCCATTTGTCTGCTTCTAAGGTAGGTAAAATCATGATAAACATTGTCAAATGCGAGCAGTTTCATTTGTTTATGCAAAGAGCATTGCATTATCAACTAGTGATAGTTTGTTATTTTACTCACCAGTATGCTTAACCCAAGGAAAGAACTATATTTTGGTCATCCACAGACTGTTTTGCTGTATCACAGCTTTTTAGTTCTACTAGACAAACAAGATCGGATTGAAACTTGAATGTCTAGATAACAGCCAACACTTATAATCCCTATATTATTGCCAAGATATGTGAAATCACAATGATAAACACCATCAGTGATACACAGGCAACTATTTCGCTATACCATGGCTCTCAAGTATATCTAAATGTGGCGAGTATTCTAAGCTGAGATTTGAAACCTGATTGCTACTTAGCTTTAGCCTTGAACAGTTATCCTCACTAATAAAATACTTACATGTGTTTATACGTGCATTATCGACCGGCTAAAGCACTCACTTCCATGATGAAACCGAATATTTCCTTACTAGAGAGCTTAACCCACAAGTGAGGAGCAATATTTGATGTATTAGTGTTGTATAACATTGGTTTGAATCAAATCTTATAAAACCAAAACAAATCAAGCCATTTATTTTGAACCGTGTGAACAGATAAAAATTACTTTTATTAATAATTGTTGATGCCTAAACTTCTTAGCCTGATGCAATTAGTGATTTATATATGTACATATGTGTGCATGCAATGCCTATGCTTGTTGCAAGCAACTAGATAATTAGTTCCGGAATAAGTGCCAGACTTGTGTGCTGATTTCAAGCATTCTTCTCGAAGACGTCCAAAACATCCGCACAGTAGAGGGAAATAACTTGTCTGCGTCAATAACAAGCAACAAATGAAAGATTTGTAAAAATACAACCACAGAACAAATTGCTGCAAAACATGAAATTATCTGAAAATAAAACGAATGCCGAGAAAGTCTACACCGAAATGTTGAATGAGTCACTAACTAGGAAACAATGAGTCACATGGATTAATAACAATGTTCTTAGAGGCAAAGAACCTAATGAAGTCATTATTTCTTACTGGTTACCTGCATTGATTTTATTCGCATGCAGTCAATTTATAGTATAGTACAATATTTGATAAAACTCTCATCTTCGAGCTATTCTTACCATTAATTTACCCCACTTGAATCCCACTCCTTCTTAGAAATCAACGTTTGAGTTTGGTCCCAAATAAACCGGAAAATAGTGTCCTGCCTATTATTTAGAAAGAGTTGAAAGGATCTTACTAATCGGTTTTTGCTTTTGTTTTGTTTTTTTTGTTTTTTGTCCTCCTCATCTTCTAGTGAACATATATATATATAATATTGTGTGCGTATATTTTGGCAGCATATCGTTATCAAGGCACGTTTGATTAAATATGGCAGTTTTTTCTTTATTTTTCTGTTGATTTTCCCGATTTGCCGAGCATTTTTTTCTCATTTCAGTTGGTAAGTTGTATTTTACGTTGCTGAGTGACTTAAATCAAAATAACTAAATAAAATCAAACCCATAAATAAAACCCAAAATAAACTTGATTACAACAACAAAATTGCTCCTGACAATGATCAAGGATCGAAAGTGCTTGAGGAAAATGGCTGACAAAAAATCACTCGGCAATCTAATACACAACTTAATAGCTGAAATAAGAAAAATTGCTCGGCAGATCAAGAAAATCAGCAGAAAAATAAAGAAAAAAGAAAACTCTACCATATTTTATCAAACGTGCTTATATATATATATATATATATATATATATATATATATATATATATATATATATATATAAAATTAAATTTTCAACATATTGGGGGATATTTTAAGTCGGATGTCCTTGGAAGTAAGTGTGATGTTATGGTGTCTGCTGGATAAAACAAAGCAGATGATGATCAACGACTTCCACTTTCCCTATACTTATGTTGGTGTAACTCTACAAGGCCACCATTCTTCCATGCATGGAGTATTGTTGCCACAACTGGATTGGTGCATCTACCACTAGTCTGCCATAACTGGGTTGGTGCATCTACCACTAGTCTCTTCCTCTTGGATAAGGTTAAAAAAAGGTCGCCAATCTAATAAGTCCTGCTTTGTCGACTTGGCTCCAACCCCTGTCTCATCGCCACATTGTTGCATCCCTTTGCCTGTTTTACAAGTATTTTAATGAATTGTGCTCTGATGAGCTCACTACACTTACACCCCCTCAATGTACATATCCCCGACAAACCTGCTTAGCAACAAAATCTCACCCCTTCACTGTTGAGGTTTCTAAATGCTAGAAAGCTTTTTACTCTAATAGTTTCTTCCCTCGAACAGCTAGACTTTGGAATTCCCTTACTGCTACCTGTTTCCCTGACTGTACTGATATGCAGAAGTTTAAATGTAATGTAAACCAACATCTTGTTAATCTTTGTTAGGCAGGGTCCAAATTAGTAGCGTCTTAGGTCTCATCATTTGCTCGCCCAACCCACAGAGACGTCTTTTGAATTTTCCTTTGACAATCTGTTCCCCCGCAGTCGGTGTTCCTGTCTCTGAACTTCCTGAGTTTATAAAAATCTTACACGTCACAAATAACATTCTTTTCCCCTTGTTTATGCTTATCAAAGTTGATCAAATAACATTATTTTATTTATTTGCTTCTAAGCCAACTCGACTCCTCAGTTTTAAAACGACTCATTATTTCAAATCAATTTTCTAAATTTTCTTAGGTTAGATTGGGTTGAAACTTGGTAATTAGATTTTTTTGTGCAGGTGTGACTTTACATTATCATTCATTCCATCGCTTTCATATATAGGGTGTATTTTTCTTGGAGGCAGCGATCTTTAAATTGACAAATCTATCTTTTTAATTACTGATTAGGAAACAATTGGATATTTTAAGTTCAGCTTGGTTTGGCAATTCAGCATATGATTTCAGCAGGACGGTGCTGCATGCCATATGATATGATCAATTTGCTGAAAGAAACCCTTGATAAACAAATAATTTTATGAAATCGACCTTCAAACTGACCCCATTAGATTATTTTCGTAGGGGATATGTTAAATATCATGTCTACATTAATAAAGCAGACACAATAGACCACATAGAAGATATCATTTGACGTGTTATTACCGAAATATAGTATTATAGATGCCAAAAATTAATCCTTGGAATAAGCCCCGTATATGTATGTATAAAAATATTTTTCTGTGATTTATTTTAATTTAAAGTTCGCCGCCTCTAAAAAAAAAGCAAAAAAACATCCTATATTACCACATCTTCATTTCTTTTCCTTGCATAATTATGTCCTAAGATAAAGTAATGTCGCCATATCTGGGGAGGACCTTCTAAGATGACCCTTTTCCTGCATTGACAGGGTAAAAACCATCTTGGAAATCTAGTGAGTGAGAACATTGCTTGCCTCCCTACTTCCTCTTTCTCACAGTAGAGACGTTGTGAGTCTGTCTCTGTTCTTTTGTTATCGACTGAGCTTCAATCTATGGTCTTCCCCTGTAAAACGCTCGCAACAAAAATACTCGTCCAGTTACAACAACCGTTCACAGTTTCCCTCACTCTCTATCTGTGGCTAAAACTAAACGAAAATTTCATGAGCAATTTTTCCCCCTATAGTGGGGCAGATTGCTGAAACAAGCTTTCACTTGGTGATACAAGTACCAAAATTGAAATTTGTCAGGTTTACTACTGCAGCCATCTTGAATTTTCTGATGGCTAACGTTCTTTTCTTAAAATGTAGGTTCTGAACGTCATTTGTGCCAATTTTGGTGCTTTTATCAATCAAGAGAAAGATTCTAATAGAATATTGAGATATCTACTATGGAACATTATACCGTGCGGCTGCTTCTCAGCTGACTATGAAATGGTCGTTTTCAAATCTAATGTAAATAAGTTCTTGTTGTGCCGTCCTCTTAAATAATTAAGCCCTACCAAAGTTCCACCATTACTGCTCATCATGGTGTTCTCACCGTCTCTCTAACACTCATTACCTCTTATCCTAGTTCAATACAAATAAGAAAAGCACACTGTAAAACATAACAATTAATAACCTCCATCAGTCCAGCACCTCTTCGTAGAAAATGTTGTTTATTTTTTGCCCTGTATCTTTCGAATGTTCCTTTTTTATATTACATTTTGCTGACTTCTTTCTTTGATGAAGAACTACTGCATGTCGAAATTACAAGTTCCTTTTTCACACCATTTACAACAATAATCAGGTATTATTAAAATGATATTCGAAAATGAAGCTCTATCAAAGGGGGATGATCAATCTCATATTTTTGTCCAGGGTTGCCAGATTGATCTTTTTAAAGCCAAATTCGGTGAATTTAGCCTTTTTTGAAGCAGTTTGTTTGCCTTTTTCAAAGTGTAAGAAATGAATTAATAAGAACGGAAAATGCAAAATATATAGATCTAGAAGTATTATTATTATGCAGACGTAAAGTAATTTGTTTTGTTTTGTTTTTTTACACAGTGATCACCACTTATCAAGGCCCAGAAGCCACTCAGGAATAAGGGTTATTGCAAGTACATTACGTTAGTGTGGAGATTTGATGAAGTGTTTACTTAAGGGGGCGGTTCATTAGGAATTTGTTAACATTGGACTTGAACACATCCAAGTTGTAGTCCGGTGGGAAGCAGGCACACGGAACAGAGTTCCACAGACGTGCAGTTCTAAGAAAGAAGCTTTGTTCATGGAATCCACATTTTGATTTAGGCACAGATAAAGAGTGGGGGAAATTTTTCACAGTGGATTCGGCTAGACGGGTGTTTTTCGTGAAAGATTGGCGAGGGGGGACCAGAGATTGGAGTTCAGACGAGCGCCTGCCATGGAAATAACGATAAAACAAGGATAGGCTCGCAACGTCTCTTCTGTGGGAGAGAGGTTGCAGGGTAGAGAAAATGGCATCCCTCACTAAGTCACAAAGTCTATTTTGTACTCTGTCAAGGCAGGATAGGCTGTTTTTTGCAGCTCCTGCCCAGATATGGCAACAGTATTCTATCCTTGGACGTACTTGGCTTTTATATAGATAGAGAATTACATCAGTAGTGAGATATCTTCTGGAGCGGTAGAAGGATTCCACCATCTTTCCAGCGACCTTGGCAACAGACTTGATGTACGTGTTCCATTTCAGATCAGGAGTAAAGGTCAAACCCAGAAGCTTGTCAAAACACGGGGCCTCACCCAGACGAGAGCCATCCATCACAATTGATGCCAGATGGGGATCAGAGCGTTGATGATGTAAGGATAGGAGTTTGGTTTTGAGATCAGAGGAGAGAGAATCAGAGAGAACTTTGTCATTTATAGCCTTTGATGTGTTGCCGTAGATGGTCATGTCATCAGCATAGATGTCAACGAATGATTTAAGTATGTGTTTAGGGAGGTCATTGATGTAGATCAGGAAGAGAGTTGGGCCTAGGATTGACCCCTGAGGGACTCCAGCATTTATATTGCAGGCCTCCGATTTTTGTCCATCTACCACTACTCTTATGAGTCTATCGGAGAGAAATGATTTAATGATTGAGAAAACATTTCCAGTTATACCGTAGCTGGAAATCTTGTGAAGTAGACCCTTATGCCATACCTTGTCGAAGGCCTTTGATATGTCAAGAGCAATTGCCCTAGAAAGGAAGCCTTTGTCAAGAGATTCACTAATCCTGTGGGATATAACCTTCAGCACATCTACGGTAGATCTTGCAGAGCGGAAACCATATTGTGTGTCACTAAGAAGGTTATTCCTGCTGAGGTGGTTGACTATTTCTCTATTTAATATGGATTCCAGCAACTTACTCATAACACACAGGAGACTTATTGGTCTGTACTGAGAGGGAGATGACTTATCACCTGAATTCTTAAATACAGGGCAAAGTGATGAGGTCTTCCAGGGAGTCGGAAAGCACTTCTCCTTAAGGCAGCGCTTAAACAGTTTTGTAAGTATGGGAGCAAGTTCTGGTTGAAGCTATTTTAACACTATAATTGGGATGCCATCAGGGCCAGTTGCTTTACTGGAATCTAGATTCTTGATTAGCTTGGCGACCTCATGCACGGATATTTGTATGTTACCTAGCGTGTTTTGTGTTATAGGAGGAAATATGGGGAGTTGATGGCCTTCGTCGCATAGGGTAGAATTAGCTGCAAAGTTCTTTGCAAATAGTTTGGCCTTGTCTGACGCTGACGAGATGACCTCTGGTCCATTGATAATGGTTGGGATAAAACGCACACTTCTGTTCAGGATCCTATTTGTTATTTGCCAAAACTGGTGGGAACCAAGCCGCTGATCAGCTACCTTGGATTTAACAGACTGGGCATATAGCTCTCTTGCATTTTTTATTACTCTTTTACAGTGGTTGCTGGCATTCCTGAAAGCAGCTTTAGTCTCAGTGCATCTATTACGTTGGTAGCTATGGAAAAAGTGATTTCTGTGCGCGATAGCAGCAGCACATTCTGGGGAGAACCGTGGCTGGCTGTTAGGTTTTTGTTGGAATTTTTTAGATGGTATGAATTGGTCTATGCCTACAATTAACCATTCGGTCAGATCTAATACTATAGAGGACACTTCCTTTTTTTTTTAAATTTTTATTTTGTTATTATTATTTTGTTGTTATTTGCAATCTAATTTACATAAGTGTGTGTGGCGTGTAAAGACACACGTATGTAAACTAGATGCACATGACAAAAAAAAAGTCATTCTTTCTCTAAATGCTTAAAGAGAACATAAAGAAATATAAAATTTATCCTGAATACCAGAATGGATTCATATTGATGAGAAACACTGTGAACCTTTAATAAATGCAAGAGTTCAAATATAAAAAAAATTCTCATTCTGTCTGTTCTTTAAGGTCCACCATTCACTTTGAAACGCGTATTAAGGAGCTTGGGTCGTTTATGAAGACCTGCCAGATTAAGCTCCCCTTTTGACTAACAATGAAAGCATAGCAAGAGTGAAAGAGCTTGTTTGAGCATACAGACTAGATGACTGTCTCTTTTTGGGCAGCTTGGTTTTTCACCCATTAGAATTGACCTTGTGTCTAACTCTGCCCTCGTGTATTGGAAATAAGTAAATAAAAACAACACCGGTACATTTTTTAATTAAGATGTTGCATTGGATTTCATCTTCGACAATGAGACGATCACTTTAAAATAACTGGGCGTGGAAAGTGATAACTAGGGCTATGACAACAGAATATTCTTATCATGGTATGGACTCTCGAGTATATATCCGACACAGTTAATCAACCGAGAACCTCATCACTATATAAAATCATATAAGATATCAATGGATACACACACGAGAGTCAAAGCAATGAAAAGAATATGCTGTTGTCGTAGCCCTGGTGATAACGTATGAAGTACGAACAAGAAATGCCTTCACGTAATATTATAATTACTATTATTATATAGAAGTAATAGTATTTTTGTACTAATGCATGGTGCCTCTTTATGGGAAGCTGGATTTTGCCTACATCAAAAATCGATGTGTCCAGCTGGTAATCTTAATCCTATATCAATCAAATTGATAATGCATCTCTTCAAAGTCATGCTTACCATTTCATTAAATGGCATCCACACTACATCTTGAATATTTTACATTTATTACATACTAGCAGGCTACCCAGCGTTGCCAGGTCGTAAAATATGCATAAATATTATATCTTAATTTATGCTGATGTTTTTTATCATTACTATACAGCTAATTCTTTATTGATTATTATCCAATATATAGCAATGATTTCAAAAAAATTTTTTTTTAAATATGGATCGGCTACCATCCACTAGAATTGAAATTAGAATGTTTAGCACTCCAGCCTTAGTCGTTATTTATCTCTCTAGCGTTGTTACTGTCTGTGCTACCGACCTATGACTAGAGAAATTTTAAATTAAGAGACTCTGAGCTATGAACGTTTAATTTTGCGCATGTGCAAAAGTAACAGCAGAAGTAATGTTTTATTCGACTTAACTCTTTTGTTTTCAATTTTGACCCCTTAGCAGCAGTTTTTACCAGCTAAAATACCAATCGAAACTGTACTATAGGTACAAATACTCTATATATCAAATTTCAAGTCTGTAGACCAAATATTCAAAGAGGAGTTTGGTAGAGACTTTTCGCATACACACTGACAGTCACTTATATACATTTCCATGTGCTAAAACGTTTTTACTTGAAATTCTATGCAATTATGGGAAATGTAGCAACTATGCATAAATAGAACTCTGCATAATAATAAAATGAAACCAATTATCTAATAAGAAACCATAACAATGAATTAGTAATTAATTAAAACTCGTTTTTTAGAAGAATATGTCAATTAAGCTTCATGTTGTTGCTCGCATATCTATGACTGAGTATATTAAGAAGTTCATTTTAGTAATTTTTAAATAAGAAAAGTAGGCTTTTAATATCAATGTCAGTGCGAGAAAAACCTCACCTTTATAGTTATACAGATTTTGCTGAGAGTTTTTTTGTGCATTTATCTTTCCAATCTCCTGCATCCATCATTTTATCTTTTTCCTGAAGCGGTCCTCAATTACCTGTATAACATCATCATTTTCCATAAATTACATAATTCAAAAGTTTATTGCAAAAACTATTTTCTTTCTAAATTGATCCTCCATGTTTGGGAAATTTCGAGGATGTGGATTGATTATATTCACAGCGTATCACTATTGGGAATTTTTATTTCGAACTCAAGAACTATAATAAAATTTTGTACTATTTTTTTTTTTGTCCACATGAACACATGGTGTAACGGATAAAAGAATTGGTTAACAATCAAACTTAAGTAACAGTCTTCTAGAGATTGAAGGTTCGATCTTTACTACAGTTGATAATAACTAAAAATAAAATAATTTACAATCTACGTCTACGGATAAAGAGTTCAGTTCTAAATTGCATAGAGATTCCCAAGTTTTAAAAAATGCAGCTGAACAAGGTTGGAGATTACATCGGCCGGAACGTTGTGAAAGTAACATCCAAGGTGAGAATAGTAGTCCAAATTGATCTTCTATATAAGTAGAAAGACAGTAATGATGTTGTCTCGTTTAGAATAAACCTAATCTTGAAAACTTCGGTATCATTCAATCAATTCAGTTTTATACCAGCCTTTTCATAGCATCTCTCGATGACAACTGAGTTGTGTTTGAACTCAACATCTGTCCATGAGAATTACAAGTTGCTTTCACATGAGCTTAGTAGCAATCATTAAAATAATCCTGGATCATAATTTTTCACTTCCTCAAATTAAAAATGTTAGATCTTCTATAGCCACTAAGATATTTCTTCTCAGCAGATGATAGTAATGTTGAATAATCCTCTAGCCAATTTCCCCTTGCAAAACATTCTTTAGCAGCTACTAACATGGCACACCTAATTGCCTCTACATCAAATAGTTTATTTTTTGCTTTTGTAACCTGTCAAAAAATTCAAGTCTTATTTTTTTGATCAGGATTGCATATAGTGTTGGGACGATTAATCGGAATAATCAGAACATTTGGGGGTATCCAAATTTATATCAGAAGTGGAAAAAGGCAGAACTTTTGGAGGTATCAGAATCGGAAAAAATTGTGCCTATTTTCCAATGTCAACATCTGTTCTTTTAACTGTTTTTTTTTTTTTTTTTTTTTTTTTTTTT
Source organism: Euprymna scolopes (assembly GCF_053919585.1). Taxonomy (NCBI): domain Eukaryota; kingdom Metazoa; phylum Mollusca; class Cephalopoda; order Sepiida; family Sepiolidae; genus Euprymna; species Euprymna scolopes. The sequence goes on from NC_136482.1 coordinate 90,958,919, forward strand.
TGACGACTTAATTGCTGGTATCAATAATAAAGTGAAAAATTTCATCCTTGTCATAAATGCACAATAGTTACAGAAAGATTAAATATTACAGTCATTCCTTGGTAGCTGCGTGTTTTTGAATGCACTCTTGCGTAACTGAGGACCTACTATCCTGAAACCAAAATATCATCTTCATACTTTCAAAAGAGCAAAGTCGAAGGAGGTTTATTCAACATGATCCTATTTCTAATTCACTGACCAATGGGGTAGTATTATATTATGGCCCGAGCAGAAGAGTGAGTGACCGATATTTGAACTGGTGACAATGTTATGCAAATAACAGTGTTTTGATAATGGAAGAATGTTTGAAAATAGGACTGGAATTTAATGCAAAAATAATTAAGCCAGAAATATGTAAAACAATAAAATAGGATATTTAATAATATAGGATTGGAATGTTTGGTTTTAATAAACAAAGGTACATGACAAAAGACCAGGCAAGGATCTTTGGTTATGTAGAAACATGATGTAACGAGTTTAGAAACACCTAAGAAAGTTAGAGTAATCAGTCTGTAATGGGCAGTCGAGAGAGACGGTCGACAAACGGGATGGCACCCAGCAGGGGGCAAGATCGATAATTGAGATGTAGACAAGACTGTATCAGCGTTCAACCTTTCTAAGATGGAAACAACATTCTGGAATAAAGGTTGCCTGAAAGAAACCTAAGACCTGTTGATCATGGTAGAATTTTCATTGGCTTCCCGTCCAAGAAGATCAAAGATGGGCTAAGTGTGTTCCCTAAATGGCCAGATGTTGTAACCCCCATAGAATGGTATTCATCCCTTTTGTGAAGGTATGTCTTCATTTGTCTGACAGGAGACAAAGGGGTTTATTCTGTCTCTTATTTTTTGTTATATGTGAACATGTATCAGATAAGTTGTTTTGTGACATTTTGAAAATGAAGCGATCACACGTTAATACATGTATGAAGAACAGACGTGCATTTAAGAAGGACCTCGATACATACGTGTCTGTCCATTTTCAGTCTACACACTCGAGATTTGACATATGGAGTAGTGAGATTTGGGAAAAATCTTTTTAATCGGTTTTCGGCCAGAAATTTGGCTGTCAATGAATCGATTTGACCTTTGAAAATTCTACCAAACTCCTCCGCCAACTTTGGGTCTAAACACTTGAAATTTTAGATGTAGGTTACTTGAATAGGAATCAAACTTTTTAATTTAATTTAAGCCCAAAACAATAAATGTTAAAGGGTCAAAATTGGGTCAAAATAAAAAAACTTGACCTCTGCGGTCTCTACCCAATTACTCAGCCAATTTTTGGTCTAAACATTTGAAATTTTACATAATGTGTATTCAGACATAGGACAAGCTTTTTAATCGGGTTTTGGCTGAAAATTTGGCTGCCAATGGATCAAAGTTCAAAAGATTTGACCTTTGCGATCTCTATCAAACTATTCAGCTAATTTTGGGTCTAAACATTTAAAATTTTACATAAAGGGTAGTCAGACATGCGGCAATCTTTTTAATCAGTTGTGGGGCGAAAAATTTGCTGACAAGATGTCAAACTTTAAAGAGTTGATCTTTGCAGACTCCACCAAACTCCTCTCCCAATTTTGCGTCTAAACACTTGAAATTTTAGATGTAGGTTACCTGGACATAAGTTAAACTTTTTAATATATATATACATATGTACATAAAGTTATGAACAGTACATAGGGCCCGAGTAAATCCGGGCTGAACTGCTAGTAATATATATATATATATATATATATATATATATATATATATATATATATATATATATATAATCAGTCGATCTATTCTTTTCACTTTTAGCATACAAATTCTTTGTTGAACAATTTCGATTGAATAGATATAAAGATTTTTTCTATAATTCTTTCAATATGTGACAAATTAATAAGTCGGATTCTTTCTTCATCCGTTTTTGGCTTTGTTGACATTCGGTGTTTATTGACATTCTTGTTTATTGATATTCTTGTTGTCGCATGACACTTAATTGACTTTCTGTCAGAAGTTAACGAATTCAATACATACTTACCCTCATACTCCTCTTTGGATTTTAACAAGTGGGTTGAAATGTACATTTTCTTTTTGGGACGTTTTATTTAATGCTTTTGTCTATTTAGTTGTCCCTGAAACTGAAAAATACCGTTTATTTTATTTTTTATTATTATTTTATTTGGTGGGGGGAGGGGATATAGTCCGTTGTTTGCTTGGTTGCAAATTTACCATAATTTTACCGCTGCCACAAATCTTAGCACATATTGTTTGATAATGTAAGTAAACAAATATATTGTCCACAAAGGAAGAGAATGGGTATGGCTGTATGTCAGTGCAAAATGGCGCACATTCAGGCAGACTACGCACAAGTAAAATGAAAGACTGATTGAGACGATTGGATAAATAATCATCGAAGATCATCAAAGGAATTGGTTATTACGTTGCCAAAATAAAGTGTAAGATTAGTGAAATCTATTTTTAATATAGGAGTAGTGCATGTGAAAAGTGCCGGGGAATTTAATGCTTAAGGAACTAATGGAGCATCAGAAATAAATATGCATGCAAATGAGCAAAGTGTAGTATATGTTCTGATACTGCAATTTTTATCTCTGCAGTCAGTGAAAGAGAAATTCTTGTATACTGAAGCAATCCAATCCAGAGTGTCCTTTTTAAATATTTTTCAAGCAAAGAGCAAAATATCTTTCTCGTGTGGACACGAAAAAAATTATGTGTAGGAATGCTAAAAGATTGAATATTTTTATGGAGCAATTCTGGTTTTTGATTGATTGCTATCAGAACATGACTTTATTTGATTGATCAGTTCCTATCACCAGTGTCTATAAGTACAACATTCTAACTTTCTTCAGTCATACTCAATTATGCATGAAAAATATTGCAACAAAACAGACCTTGTATTTAACTCTGCCCTTGCAGAGAAGTAAGTAAATAGGAATTCAGGACATACTGGAATTTTTAAGATTTCATAAAGAACATCGTTATCATTGATGAGACATGGATTTATGCTTTTATAGTCGAAACATAAGTTCTCATCTCTCCCATTGTAGGCAATGTCGACTTGTTGGTTTGTCTCCCTTGGTATTGTGTATCATGAATACCGATTACAAGGCCAAACAATCAATAAGAAATACGATTGGGAGGTTCTATGTTGCCTTCATGATGCCGTGCGTCTAAATGGACGGTGAAGAATTGGCAACTTTACCATGAAACTGAACATGCTCGTTCGATCCGTATAATCTAAGTTTTCATAGTCAATAACAACACGTCACTAAATCGACAGACTCTTGACTTTCCTCACTTGGCACTGTGTGACTTTTCATCACGCTAAAAGTCATACTGATAGGCAAACAATTTGAGTCACGTGGGAAACTTATTCTAAAGGTGTTACCACCAGTTGGAAAAGCGCTTGAAGAAGCGTGTAGACTCCCAAGGGGGGTATTTTGGAGATGATTAAATAACATTTGTGAAACATACAGAAGTGTATTCGTATGCGCAAAGGTTGAATACAATTAGTAATGTGTCTTGCATGCCTTAGTTTAATGTAGATTATGTGTCTGTTACCGAAACTACGTCACACGTCTTCTAGTTTTTATAACGTCCTATTTTATATTTTAAATCGTCTAGAAATAATCTAATATATAAAAAGCTATATGTCTGTTTGTTTGTCTCCATATTTTCAAACTCTATCTCTCGCGAAACTAAAAGTTACAGAGCAGTGCTACGAGCCACAAATGATTGAATTTTTTGCAGGCCGTTCTTTTGTAGGTTTTTAGCCGATTAAAATAATTTTAAGGGACCAAAAATTGGGCAAAAAATTGAAAAAAAATCATTAGACATTTTGTACATTCATCTTAGTTTATTATTAACCAGTACATATGCGTGTGACATTGGTACAGTGGCAACGTCACCAGGTTTGAATGCGAAGGTTTTGCTTTCGGTTGCGATTCTAGCTGATGGCACCAAAATGCTTTTTTTATTTTTGAAATCACAACTCTATATGATGTCTGATACAAAAAATCTGGACAAATTAAAATATCATATTTAAGCGTATTTTACGACCTGCTAAAGCCCAACCCCTCCACTAGTGCCATATATATTGTTTACACCGTTAACCTAATCTATTTCACATTCACTTTACGTATACAATATGATGCTTCAAAAATGAATGGAACGATTATATATATACTAGCAAAAGTATCCGTCCTTGACTGGGTTCAAAAACAGCCTACAGAAAATGGACTCTGATTTATGAAAGTATGATAGGTTATGAAAAGGAAGGGTTGTAAAGAGATAGCTTCGAATTTGGGGGTATCAAAACCAAAGCAAAATATGATGAAAGTAAAAATAAAATAGGTAAATCCCATTATTTATTATACCATACCTGTTCACACTGAAACACTTATCACAATATTCTGTGGATCTATATTAAAAAACCTTGTTAAACTTTGTGACATATTTCCATTCTATGGAGGTCAGGTGCGAACGAACACCCCATAATTTTATTATACCATATCTCTTCAAACTCAAAGTATACTTGCGCAGATAGATATGAAAAGTCTTTATTAAAGTTTGTGCCTATTTCCATTCTATGGAGGCCAGGCGCGAATGCAGACCCCACAATTTTATTATACTATCCCTATTTAAGTTAAAACATACTTATCAAAGTATTCTCATGTACATCTATATCAAAAACACTTGTAAACTTTTTTTTTTTCATTTTTTAAATTTTTTATTTCCATACTTTGTGGACCAGGCGCGAACGCAGAGCCCACAATTTTAATGAACCACCGTTCTGCCAGATCAAACATACCCATTCCTGTGGCTCGATACATTTTCTATCATTATATGTAATCAGTTTTCTAAAATAGTCAACCATATAGGAGTTTATTCATGACCAGACACATACACACACAGACATTCAGCTTATATATATATATATATATATATATATATATATATATATATATATATATATATATATATATATATATATGTGGAAATTCTACAGGGGATTCATTCATATGTAATATATTGATGTTGGTATTCTGTAGATGTGCAATGTAAATGGAGATGCTCTGATATTATTGTAGCTTTTTTGTTAAAACTGCAACAGTATTTATTTAAGTAAGCACGAACGCTCGGCATAGCCTGGGCGTAAAGTATTGAGTTAATGTTCTATCGATTTAAAAATAAAAAATATATCCATATGACTTGGGTGCATTAGCTTGAATCAAAACCGAAATAAACACTTATGAATATATATATATATATATATATATATATATATATATATATATATATATATATATATATATATATAGTGAGAGAGAGAGAGAGAGGGTGTCCATAAAGTCCGTGTGCGCCTTAAAATATTTATAATTTTATTTGTGATTGCAATAGAAATAACATGTAAAAAGGATTTGATTTTGGAACAATTCATTTTAAAATTGCACACGGACTTTATGGACATATATATATATATATATATATATATATATATGTCTTTACGGACTTTATGGATAAATATATATATATATATATCCTAATTTATGGATATATATATATATATATATATATATATATATATATATATATATATGTCTTTACGGACTTTATGGATATATATATATATATATATATCCTAATTTTTAATCGCGTTTTTTATCACTCGTAAATGTATATTTTAATCGACTTTTCATTGATTCTTTTTATCATTCGTAACTATATATTTCACTTCTATTTTTAATATTTTATCTCAACCTGATGATGATTCAAGAAAGAATCGAAAGCGCTCGTGTGAACCATGGAACATTTGTAAATACCTTCCATCTTGAAGTTAAAAAAATCTTACGAAAGATCGAAAAAATGAAAAAAAGAATCATTAAACAAGGTATCTCTGTTGTTTTTAATAATGTTTGCCTGAATATATATATATATATATATATATATATATATATATATATATATATATATATATATAACTTGAGTTCTTTCAGCCATAACCGAAGCCAAAACTTATGAAGAATTCTTGATAAAATTATTTGACAAGAAATGGAAGTACATAACAATTAAACGATCCAGATGTGAGCGTGACACAGAAAATAACACACACGCTATCGTATTAGTATATATATAATATATATATATATTAATGTTTTAAAACAATTTTCATAAATAAGGTTAGAGGTTTAAGGACTTTTAATTATATATTTTTTATTTTGATACATATTATTAATGGTTTTGGGGATAAATCTTTTCGTCTTATCAGCAAGGCCATGAATTCGTCGATTACAACACTATGGAGAGGAACATAAACCCCTGATAATGAAGCCATCTGTATGTGACGATTCGTAATGCCTTAGGAGGGTATCGGAATCAAACAAAAACAAACAAAAAAATATACAACTAAAAACAGACGGAACAAAAACTCGCTTCTTGCAGACACGTGGGTCGTAACAAGCATAATCTACTCGCCAGAATCACCTACACACCATCTGCAGAACGCTCCCTCTCCTTTCCAGTGTCCTGCCTTTATAGTGGCCGGGAACGACGTATTTGCATAATCGCGCGAGAGCAGACGTGATTCAACAATAATTACATTGGGTAAACGCTAATAAAAGGCCATGGACGCCATCTTGGAACTCTCTCTTCCGCTCAGCCCAAAACAGACGTATCCGAGGTAAGCTCTCTATTTCTCATTTTGGTTACTGCTAATTGTGCTACACTCCCCCCTGATCTCATGATCACAAACGGGGCAAGGGGGCAGTCGTCTTTGTTGGGTACTTCTTCTAAGAACCGGAGGCAGCACTTCCTCCTTGTCATCTTCCTCATTACCACCGTTATTGCCGCCAGTCTGTTCCATAGGTGGTGTTTCACAATCAGGGCAGGGACAGGGGGTCAGTATCCATCTTTGTCGGGTACTCCTTCGTAAAGGCAAGACGGGTGGTTCCTCTTCCGCTTCTTCAGTATGTGCATTATATGGCTCTCCATCGTCCTGCATTATACTCTCTGCTCGTTCAGAAGACATTGTACTGTCTTCCTCTTCCTCTGATGTAACAACATAATGGCGAGGGCGCAGATCTTTCATGTGGCGAGGCACACCGTCCACCAAAATCGATTGAGGGCTGATTACCTTGGTCACCTCACCCTTGCCGAACCTCATGGTACATCGATTTTGCGGTCTTTTGACCCACACGTGATCTCCAACCTGGTAAGAGCTGTCCTTGGGATCTGCAGATGCAGTTGCGAGATTGGTCTCCTTTACTTGAACTTCGTATTGATAAATCCTGTTGGCAGGTGCAGTGAAGTGTCTTTTCTTGGTGTGATGTTATACCAGTAGACAGCTTCCTGTATGGGACAGCGCATTCTAGCCACTATTCGTTTCACTGTACGGTGACATCGCTCCGCTATGCCATTCCCGGCTGGAGCGTACGCACAATGGAATCGCAAGTGAACTCCCCATTTATGTGCAAATGCTTGGAATGCGTTGCTGCAGAAAGCCATGTCATTGTCTAAAAGGATTTCATGCAGCGAGCCACGCTTGAGGAACACTGTTTTCAACTGATGGATCACGCTTGCTGAGTCCTGTCTTGCCAATTTCCTCCAAATGGAGAAACGCGATGGACCACAGTCTGTTAGAGTTAAAAAATGGAAGGTGCCATAATGCATATATAGCATCGACCCATACATTCAGCTTTTTGCCATCCACACACCAATTTCCCCGGACTGGATCGTTCCACTGCACAGATTCCAAGGTTTCAAACATCATACGATGCAGTACGGCGTTCCTTGCTTCATCATCCCAGCCCTTCGTTACCAAACTTTCTCTCCTTCTAAGTATTCCACAAGCCACACGATTCCAACCGCACACCGGAAAGTGCCCGACAAGTCGACCACACAGGGAAAACATTGTTTGTCGCGTAACAATGCTGGGAGCCTCTGGAATTGCATTTCCTCACTTCCACTGTAGTTCACTGTGTTCCATCCAGACCGCCTATCCCAGCACCCGTGCACCGTCCTTCAACCGCTCCGGGTTCTTGCACTCCAACCCGAACTGTGCTAGGTGTTCTCTTACATGGGTCGTGGACACCACGTCCTCATTGACAAAAATGTCATTGATGTAAGCAGATGCTGCGCAGCTTACAACTTCTTCCTGAGACAATACTTCGCTGACAATTGCTCTCATGATCAGGGGAGCCACATTCAAACCGAACCCCAGACGGTTCAGGCAATATTTTTTCCCATCGATTTCCACGGTCTGGTATGGCCACAGTGTCTCATGGACCCGGACTTGTAGGTATGCTCTCCTGAGGTCCAGTAGAGACACGTTAGCAACTTTTTGTCTCCATTTACGCAGCTTAGCCGCAAAAAGATCTGCGTTTGCCGTAAACACGTCTACGCAATGATTTAGCTCCCGGTAGTCCATTACCAAGCGCACTTTGGCTTTGTTCTGCTGCATCACAGCTATCAGGGGAATTAGGCCTTTGGGAGGTCCCAATTTATCCTCTGGGTATGGCACGAGCTAACAATTATCTATCCAGGAGCGGAGCTCCTGCGTGTATTCTTCATGGATTTCTGCCGGCACTGGGTATTCTGACACTCGATTGTGTAGTCTTTCAGGGGGGCTGTCCTCAGACCACTTCCACGATGCGGTCCACGTTCGGTTTTGATGATCAAAGGTGGCGGTGAAATCCGGTTCATTAATAGAAATGGCTGTGCATTTAATATTTTTCCTGTCGCCCAGCCGCACTGATCCTGTAGGGTTGACAACGACACCGCCCAGAGATTTTATGGTGTCGATCCCTAGAAGTAAGTCAAACCCCAGCGGTTTGCCACGCACCACCAACACATCGATTCTGGCAGACACCTTCGTCAGTGGACACAGAGACCGCTCCAACACCGTAGCACGCATGGGACATTCCACCAATCGCTTTGACATTTACGTTCGTTTTTCTCCAAGCCCGACACCGGTCTGCATGTAAAATAGTCCTAGAGCATCCTGTATCAATAAGCGCCAAACATCGCGTCCCATCAACATGGATGCTTATCACCAGGAGCGTCGTGTTCGCATCTTGGTGGGGAAGGAGAATGGCGCTTATGCGTCCTCCCCGTGCTTGTTTTCCGAGCAATTCCGAGCCCAGTACCCACTCTCACCACAACGGTAACACCGTGTTCCACGTTTTTGACAATCCTTTGCAAAGTGGCCTTCTGTATTGCACTTGAAACAGGTCACACTAACAGGAATATTCTGGGCCCTGTAGTTGTTGGGTAAGCGTGTGGCTGCAACCACGTCCTGATTGTGTTCCCCAGTCGTCATCAAAATTCTTTCTCTCGACATTAATTCCCCCATGGTCAGGACTTTGATGGTCGGCACCTGTTGAAGAGCAATTGAGATAGCGTCAGGGAACCCAGTAACGAAAGTCAATTAAGTCAATTTTGTGAGTCTCTCTTAGCCATCTCCTGTGCATCCGGCCAATCCAACCAACTGCCTGATTTTGTTGGCGTAAACATCCACACGTTCGCCAGCCCATCTAACCATAGTTATTTTTCTGTATGCTGCAAACGCGTCATCAGTAAATACCTCCTTAAATCGGGCCTCAATCTGGTCTATCTTCTTTTGATCGTCCTCCTCCATTTCCATGTAGAGGGCCAGTGCATCACCTTCCAGATATAAAGGTAGCAGACTCGCTACATCATCCACCTGCTGAAGTTGTGCGACAAGTCTCACTTTTTTCAGCCACGCTACAACGTCATCCTCGCCAGAGAACGGCTTGATAATATCGCTGCTTATCCGCACCTTCGCCATAGTCGAGCCGAAATAGCTTGAAACAAAAATGTAGTAGGCAAAACAAACAAAAAAAAAGATACAACTAAAAACAGATGGAACAAAAACTCGCTTCTTGCAGACACGTGGGTCGTAATAAGCACAATCTACTCGCCAGAATCACCTACACACAATCTGCAGAATGCTCCCTCTCCTTTCCAGTGTCCTGCCTTTATAGCGGGCGGGAACGACATATTTGCATAATCGCGCGAGAGCAGACGTGATTCAACGATAATTACATTGGGTAAAAACTAATAAAAGCCCATGGACGCCATCTTGGAACTCTCTCTTCCGCTCAGCCCAAAACAGACGTATCCGAGGTAAGCTCTCTATTTCTCATTTTGGTTACTGCTAATTCTGCTACAGGATCCTAGTGGTTGAACCTTTCTTCACCTTCCACCATTACTTCGGCTAGAGGGGAGAGGTAGTCAAATGGCGGGTCCAGTCATTTCTTAGTATCTATAAGATCATCCCCAACCGTATTATTCGATTTCATTCTTCTAAAAATCAAAACGTTATTTCTTTATATATACTAGAAGGCGTAACTAAGGAACAAAAAAAAGATGCCAATGACCAATGGCTAGTTTGTTTTTTTTTAAGAGTAATAATTTCAAGGAGTAGTGTTACTAGTGGGGCGTTTCCTTAAGGTGGTCCGCTTTCCTATTTTTGAGTAACGCTGGTACCCTCGGTAGCATTTATTTCATGCTTTACAATATTAATACAATATTTTTCAAGAGTAGTGCAATGCTTTCAAATATTAATGCAATGTATCCTAAGAGCAATATACTTTAACAATATAAAAAATTATCTTATCTATAAAATTAGTTTTAACAAGTTTATTCGGCATTAATGATTCATAGATCATTGATATGCCGTACAACAAATCGAACCAAGACAAATCTTCAAAGAAAACAATAACCAAAACTGTAATTTGTATTAATTTGCATTATTCAGTAAACATTACAATGTAAGAAAGAAAGTGTCTCTATTTTACTATTCGCAGAAGTTTAATACTTATAAATAATTTTAGCCGTCAACTTTAGAATAACGGAAATTACTAAGAATTACCGAGTCCGTGGAAAGGGGTGTTTATCCTTTACGAAAAAACAAAACAAAAAAAAACATAGTTTTACTGTTTCAAACGCTACTACTACTACTAGGACAGTTGGCCTTTTGGCCAAGATCAAAGTGTAGTATCTGTTCTTCAGATACTGCACTTCCATTTTTTGTTCTCTTTCGGTGGAGGAGCAGTTCTTCACGACTGAGACAATTTTTTTTTATTTATTTTTGTACCTTTTCTCCACGTTAAAAAACGCCCCTGGTGTCTAACTCTGTCCCGTGGGGAGGCATAGTAAATAGGTACTATTAGGACAGATTGAAAATTTCTGAAATTATGAATGTAGATTTTGTTCTTCAATTTAGGGAGATTTTATTATTCAATGTGGGGAAAATAGAGAAGACTTACCACAAAAACGTGTTCGTATCTGTCTGTCGTGCGGGCCAAGAAGGAAAAACGAAAAGATCCACGATGGCGACCGTGGTCTTTTAATGCCTAAGGTCTCGCACAGGTTTCGAAAAATCGCGTCTCACATGTGATTTTGAGGTACGCCTGGGCACCATAAAAGCAGGTTGATGGAGGGGGGGGCAGAATAATTCTGACCTGTGTTGAGTGAAGATCGTCAGACTTTTCCGAATTTGTTTACATTGGATTTGAAGGCAACGATATTGTAGTCGGTCAAGAAACAAGCCTGCAGAACAGTGGTCCATAGTCGGGCAGTTTTAAGAAAGAAGCGTTCAGACCTGTGTAGAGTGAACATCGTTGTGCGACTCAGACTTTTCCGATTACAATTCATAGGTTTATTCATTTATATTTTAATTATGTTTAAAGTCAAGTATACATTATATGTATTTAATAAAAATGTATCATTAAAATTTTTTTTTTTTAAATATCTTGTACATTGCTAGTATTTACATATTTTTTTGAGAATGTTGCTTTTTTCCAAATACTATGTGAGTCATATATAGATTTTTAAAAGTAAAAGTCTGTGAGTTTATTTCTCAATCTATATACTCAACGAGTGTTTCATTACAGACTTGAAATTTGGTATATCGGATATCCAGACATGTGGAAAACTTTTTAATCGGTTTTCATCCGAATAAAAATGCTGCTACAGGATCAAAAAATTTGTATTTGGGAGGGTCATCGAATTTTTATCAATTTTTTAACAGTTCCACGATTGCGCGTGTGCGAATCCTTCACATTATGTTAAGAATAAGTAGGTTTAAAAACACTTTTTATAGATCGTGTCAAGCTGGCCTAATATTTATCGTACTTGAGTCACTGTAACTAGGTTTTTATTTTGATCACAGGTCGAGTATTTTTTAATTTTTTTTTACAAGAAGTGAACTGTTTAGAAAAAAACAATACTCGCATGCACATATCTCAGTTTTGTTTTCGTTTTTTTTTTTTTTTATAAAGAATTTAACGTTACATTTATATCGGACAACGCCGGGAACGTTTTCTAGTATAAAGTATTTGACAACAAGTTGATATTTCTCGAGAATTTCTTTAATACGCTTTAATTTATTTTGTGATTAATTTTTTGAGAAAATATTAAAATTATCTATTGAAGATAAGCTCTCAAGATTATTATAAACATAGTACAAGATGGCGCCCAGCCACCTCTTTTTGTGCATCCAAAACGAATTTGTCCAAACACTGAAATGGAGGTTTAAAGATACATTTGCATAATAAAATCAGCCCAATCTCCTCTGCTAAAAATATAACAAATCATGATTTTCAATAGCGTTTTTTAATCAGCAAAGTTAGTATTTAATCAATAGTATTCTGAAGAGAAAGGAAACATGTGTATTACAAATCTTACAATTCTAGCAATGTGTTCCTTTTGCTATGAGCATGAATGGCTTTTCAGAAGTTCTAGCAGGAGAGAGAACCGCTCGTCTGCGCACTACAATGCTAAAGTGCTGCTTCTCAAGCGGATACAAAATAGTCATTTTCAAGTCTAATGTAAATAAATTCTTGTTGAGCAGTCCTCTTAGAAAACAAATTCTGTTTTGTTGCAACCACCTTTATCAATCCTCAAGGAGTTATCTTACCGTCCACGTGACAAAATCGTTAATTATTATTTTCGAGTGACTTTGGGCCGTGAAAGAAATACTTATTAGTAAAAAAAAAAAAAAAAAAAAAAAAAACGCTAAAAATTTAGGTAGAGAACTAAAACATGTACAATTAAACAGTAAATTTAAAATACAGATGTTTTTTTTTGTTGTTTGTTTTTAATAATCTTAATCACAAAATAAATTAAAGCGTCATAAAGAAATTCTCGAGAAATATCAACTCGTTATCAAATATTTTATACTAGAAAATGATCCCGGCGTTGTCCGGTATTAAACGTAACGTTAAATTCTTTTTGAAATAACTTTACTGTTCGATCGATATGAGAAACTAATTTTCTTTTCTTCAAAAGAAAGGTGACTGAATCATTAGAAAACTCCATGAAGATCATTTTATGTGAAAGTTACAAAAAAATTTAATTATTCATTTTATTTATAGTTTAATAAAGCTATACATTCATCTAATAATAAAACGACGCAGTTTTAAAAATATTATCTTATGTTGACGTTTTTCAATATTTTACGAATTTTTACTAAGAAATGTTTACACTGTTAAAAAAAAATAAATAAAAGAAAGCATAAATTTGTAAACATGCGCTACATAGCATGTTTTGTTAGTAGACGCGAATGGCGTCTGTTGCCGCGATAAATGCTTGGCCATAGGAAGAGAGAACGCACAAGGGCATATGCATTAATTAATTTTATTTATATTTACATTGTTCGACAATTATTTTTAATTTCTTTTGTAGCAGTTTTCTAAAAGTTATTATAAAATCTTTCCTTCATTATTTTCTCGTTTTCGTTTTTCTAATTTTTTTCAATTTGAGGACATGCCCTGCATGAAGATAAATTATATGTGAATCATACAATGGATATGTAATTTGAGTCTTAAAGGGAGGCTTAGATCGGATGACCTTAGAGGAACGTTACATCTGGGCAGTAAAGGGGAATTCATGCAGAAGAGTAGACTTCTATGGTATGGCCACAGTGAAACAATGCGTGAGAGTATTTGGTTTGTACATTTAGAAAAGTCGAGGTAGCAGATTCAGTTCACATGAGAAGGCGAAGGAAAACATGGGAGGACGCGATAAAATGAACACAAGAGAAAGAGGGATAAATAAAGACCTGGTCAGCGATAGGTCAGTTTGGAAGTCAATTTCTTAAAAGCTGTCCAATATATGTCAGCATGTAAAACAGGCGTTAAACCAAATGGGATAACAACTTTAATTTAGATCAGGGATCGGCAAACTATGGCTCGCATGTTAGATCTTTAATCCGGTTTGCAGAGCTCTTATGGAAAATGTAAAAATATTCAGGAAAAATTCTTTATTTGGAAATGTGTAAAAATAGTGGGGTTTTTTTTATTATTCAGAAAATGATCAAAAGAATGAGGTTTTGGAGAATCAGTTTCAGTGAAAAGCAAAGTTAATGGACGAAAAAAAAAAAAACACGTCCAGGTCATTTTTTTAATTTTTGCCCGCATAGTTCTAAAAATTCAGCAATATACCCCACCCCATCCACCCACCCACAACGTTTGAAAACTTTGGAGACTCCTGATTTAGTCGAAAGTTGAGTTTGCTTAAAAACAATATTTGCTGAACATGTACGACGACTATATCTCATCTCACCTTTAAAAATAGTAAATAAAGATTTAGGAGGAGGCGAAGGAATCTCCTGGAAATATCAGAACCACATTAAACCTACAGCGTAAACTGTTTTCCTCTTGCCAAAAAATAATTATATATTATTTTATTTTTATTTTTATTTTTGGAATCCTTTGAGATAAAGCTTCATAATTTGTGCATTCATTTTTTTTTTTTTTTGTAGACTGTTATACTCATCCACATAGTTGTTAGTATTTCACCACGTTTCGGCCAACTCATCCTCTGGCCTTCTTCAGGTGGTTAACTGCGACTGGATAAGAATGCTGAGTCTTGTAACTGTATCTCCAGTTATTACTGCTTTCCATGTCTCACCTCTGGGGTCTGTGGCGTCGAGTCTCTATGGTTCCAGTTGGGCATCGTCTGAAGATATTGGTTTCAATTCTACCCATAGCAGGCTAGATGATTAGTTGTCCAAAACATGGTCAGACAACAACAACTATGGAAGGCAGTAATTACTGGGGATACATTAACAAGACTCAGCATTTCTATCTGGTTGCGATTAACCGCCTGAAGCAGACCATAGAATAAGTTGGTCGAAACCTGATGAAACAACAACTATGAAGATGAGAATAAGTCCACAAAAGGAAAATGAATATGCAGTTAAGAAATGTTATAATCTTAAATGTTGCTTTTAATAGTATTTAGAAGAATTTAAAAAACAAGTGTTTCAAAAATCTGTGGTATAACTTCCATATTATGTTCTACATGTCGAAATAATGAAAAACTTCCCGTACGTAGAGGTTTAGTTTCCATTTTATAGGACGTTGAAATAAATATTGATCAATATTCTTTATTCTAGACATTAAACATGTAAAAATACAGTAGCGTCCAATACTAAGGGACAAAATTGTAAAACCTAAGATTTGTTAGAAATAACAACTGTGAAAAGCTGAAATTTTGACAACCGGTAGTCGTTATCATCCATAATAACATACTAAAATTTGAATCATTTGCAAAGGATAGAAAAGGCATTAGAACAATTATTTATTTTCAAGAGAAGAATGTCCACAAGTAAGGGACAAAATAGAGGAAAACAATGTAACCAGTCTGCTATATTCAAATTTTTTTTATTTCCTCTGAAGAATAAGTCTTACTTAGTCATTTGTAAACATTGCATCAGCTGGCACCATCGCGAAACGTTAAAAACTTGATTACTCTGTGAGACAAGCTATTATGAAGCTACACAAGGAAAATCACACCATTAGAGAGATTTCAGAGACAGTGAAACGTTCCAAGAGTGTTGTAGGCAGGGTTGGTAAATCCTACAATGATACTGGCAGAATAGTTTGTGCTTTTAAAACTGGTAAACCCCGCAAAACTTTGGCAAGAGAAGATTGAATAATGCAGCGTATGTCATAAAGGACCGTTTTAAGTCTTGCACAAAAATTAAAAGGCTTATGAATAGTACCTAATGTGTTAATGTGTCAAGACAGACTGTTTCTAGACGACAGCAAGAAATAGGGCTGTTTAATCAAACACCAGGGAAGAAACCACTTGAAGAATAAGAAGAGGTGATTAGAGTTTGCGAACCGGTATGTAATTTAGACAGGAAAATCGGACAAAAGTATCTTTCAGTGATGAAAGTTTAATTTATTTGGAAATGATGGAAAAAACAATGTAAAGGGACGTATTGGTGAAAGATTAAGTGCAAAGTGTACTAAGAAAATTGTCAAGTTTGGAAGCGGAAGCATCATGGTATTTGAAATGTTTTCTAGCCAAGGTACAATGCCTCTTGTCCGGTTACAAACTCGTGTAAACGCGCAGATCTATAAAAACATTGTTCAAGATTATGTTGTGCCAATCATACAGAATTCAGGTTTCGATAGGGTTACTTTTATGCAAGATAATGCCCCATGTCACAAGGCAAAGGTGGCAATGAGTTGCCTTAGCGAGGAAGATTTCGAAATTATGGATTGGCCACCGCAAATTCCTGACTTAAATCCAATAGAAAATCTTTGGAAGATCTTAGGAGTGAAAGTTATGGAAAGAAATCCCACTAACAGGGAGGATTTGTGGGTGAAGCTTCAAGAAGAATGGCCTAAAATTCGTATTGAGGATTGTCAAGAACTGAGTTGTCCTTGTAGTCGAAGATGTGCAACTGTCATTGGAAGCAAGGGCTCATTTACTAAATATTGATTGTACATATATTTTTTATTGTTTTTTTGGCTGCTTACATTGTTTTCTCAATTTTGTCTCTTACTTTTGGACGTTCCTATTTTGAAAATAAATAATTGTTATAATTCTTTTTCTATCCTTTGCAAATGATTCAAATTTTACTATGTTATTAGGGATGATAACGACTACCAGTTGTCAAAATTTCAGCTTTTCACAGTTGTTATTTCTAATAAATATTAGGTTTTAAAACTTAGTTCTTTAGTTTTGGACGCTACTGTATGTGTGATAGTGTACTGTTATTTCTGTATATGAGATAGATAAACGCTATTTCTGTGACAGGATCACAGATAAATTAAATTTGGGCTTGATGAAACAAAACCAGGAAAAAAGATACCAAACAAATATAAAAGCCGTGGAACTCAGAAGAAAAATATGAGCGTCATGATCAACGAGACTTTCTTTCCAACATAACATTAGGAACATTCTTTGAATGTTGGCCCTTCTTCTATCAAGTAACAGAGTACCAAAAAAAAGACAAATACAGATAACTATGATTAGCAAAAACGAAATACTATTCATGAGAAGAAATGAATCAGAAAGGAAATTTGACTAATCAAGGGATGCTATTACAAAAGCTACCCCCCTCTTCCACCCGCACAAGCATTAGAAAACTATCCACACAATTATTAATTTTCCAAACAGAACAGCTTTGCACGACTTTTGTTCCTTTTAAAAATTAAAATCCGGATAAAATGATTCTAAACCTCATATTTAAAATTCTTATTTCGCTTTTGAGCGAAATTCAATAAATGATTTTGATTCTAGAAACTCCCTCAAATTCATGACTTAAGTTTAAGGCATCTCATGAAATTAGAATTAAGGTAATTATTACTTAATTCGCTTCTAATGATTATGGATCAAATTCAATGCAAAATTGATATATTTGGATTTTCAAATGGAAATGTGTGCCCATTTTGGACCCCTAAAACCCTTTAAAATACTCCAAAGAAACTGGCATTTTGGGAGTATTTATTAATTGATGTCTGATATCTATTGTTAAAATTTTATACAAATTAGAGTGATCTGTCCCTTTTTACCTCTTTTGAAATAAACTAAATATAATCTACATTTGAACCCATTACGCCTAAAAGCTGTGCCATAATTTATAATGACTGTTTAATTAGTTCAGGAGTGAATACTGTATATACAAATATATGGCACAATGATTAGAGCCGTTGAGTCTCTATGGTTCCAGGTGAGCATTGTCTGAAGATGGCTGTTTCGATCCAACCCAAGCAGGCCAGAGGATTAGTTGTCCAAAAAATGGTGAGGTAACTATGGGGATACAGTTACCGGGCTCAGCATTCCTACTCTGTCATAGTTAATCACCTGAAGAAGACCAGAAAATGAGTTGGCCGAAACGTAGAGAAACAACAATAAAGATGAAGATAAGTCTTTAAAAGGATGAATACGCACATCAGAAAGCCTTATCTTAAAGGATTCCAAAAACAAACAAAAAATATAATAAACATATAGACGTACTTAACTTCATAAAAAATGAAGGTGATCCCAAAGTCATGCTATCGATGTTTCAAACACTGTTAAAAAGTTAAATAACAGAAGAATTTTAGTGTGATTTTGTTTATTTATTGTCAGTTTTCGCTTTTTATATTCCTGCACAGTAAATAATCTACTAAATGCTAAAGGTGAACATAGTTACCACAATTAAGTATGTTCGCCTTCTTTTTCAAGACTAAAATGTGTTTACTGTTTGGAAAAGATTTTATTTTATCATGATTTGCAGTAAACTTTTTTCTTTTACTTTTTTTTCTAAAAATAAAATCCTTCCGAATCTAACACTAAAGAAGATAGCAATCTCACATCTTTTGGAGCTGCGACTCATACTATAAAACGCAAACGTTTCTACAGAAGTCAGGCGACATTATTGTCTTCTTACATGCGTGCATTGGCATCCAAATTGACTTGATGTGTGTCCTTATCTTTGTTCGATATCTTTAATTCAAATAAAAAGAAAAAGAAAAGGCAAAATACTAATAGGTGTTCTAAAGTTTATTTCATTACGTGCTGCCATAATTGAACTTTTTGATGGCTTAATTGATATTGCTTGATTTAGTACTAATGTCATTTTTCTGACAACTCGAACATATGTAATTTTTTTTCTTTCAATTTTTCCTATCGATTCGCTAATACGTTTTTAAGTGCTATGTATGTAATCAATCAATTAATTTACTTTGAAAATATCAGCATATTTTTTTAATCTCGTTAACGAAGAGGTAGTCTTGTGTTTTGAAGTCTTCTTCAAAATACACAAATTCTTAATCTAATTTATCAGTAAGGATTGAAATAACACTGATTTTGCAAAAATTTATTGGTACAATCTCAAAAAGATGCCTTAAATCCTACGTGTGTCTGTGTTTTTGTTGAAAACGAAAAAGCTTGATAAGAAAAATGATACTGATTAAGAAATTTTTGATATATACAAGTTTTCGGGGCGGTTATGCATATCTGAGTTTGCATATTAGCAGCACAAATCCGTGACACATGCTTTCAAAGAGAAGTTTTCTTGTCTATTTTTATCAATTGCAAAGAATATTGACACCTGTTTTTTAATGGATTTATTCTGAGGTTCGCTTATTCTGGGTTTCCCCAACCTTTCTCTAAGCTATAGAATTCGTGTTATATTGAATGCAGTTGAATGATGTTGTTATAATATGGAAGAGATCAGTCACATCATTGAAAACATTATTTCGTAATTTTAGAACACCAAATAATCTATATATATAAAAATGTAAAGTTGGTTCGTTCTAAACAAATAAAACCATGTTTATACGTTACCAATTTATTTGAAATTTTCAGACAACCCATTTTTAGAGTCGAGGTATGTTTTTATGCTATTAAAATAAATTTACCTAATTAAAATTAAAATATTAAATAAAATAAATATATTTATTTAATCGTTTCTGCGAATCTGTTCTGTTGATAAAACTGAACTTCCGGTTCGATTCATTTCACAGCCACGAATTGACGAAAGGTTTCATTTTCTGTTAACTCGATAAGTAAAAAAAAAAACATATTTCATTTGTTTATCTTCCAAATGTTTTAATTTACACATCTTTTCTTTATTATATAAGGCCAAAAAAAAAAGTTTGTTGCTTGCTTTTGAGTTTTTTTTTTGGTTTTTCTATATAAGATTACTCATGCAGAGAGTGATCCGTGCTGAAATAATGTTATTATTTAAAAGTCATTCTTAACATGAGGAGGTAAGGATGTTTTGTACCTATTCTGTACTTTAACCTTAAAATTGAATAAATAAAAAAAAACATCATAAAACGTTATTTAAACGTGGAAATATGATTTAAAAAATAGCGCGGATCGCTCTCTGCATTAGCACCATTTTTATTTATTGCGGACTATTATTCTCATCTTTATTAGTTGTTGTTTCACGAATTTTCGGCCAACTATTCCTCTGGCCTTCATGCAAAGAAGTCCTTTTATAAATGTTCAGTAACTTTTTCCTTTTATTATTCTTAAAGAGTAAAACTTTTCTTATTCATGAAAGGAGTTAAGCCTACGTAAATAAATAAATGTTTGTACACGTGACAAATTATCAATAAATGGTTTAGTTACGTTTTTTAAAAAATGTTTGTAAAAGTGCGAAAGGCGACGTTGTTGTACAACCATTACTCCCATGCTTAATTTCTATACTTATAGGTTTTGGGAATTTTTTTTCACTGGATTATTATTGATTGGACACTAATTAAACAGATTATTAAAAAAAAAATGTAAAAAAGAAATCATTATTTCGACATTTGAAAGTGGTGCTCACTTTTTAGTTACAACGTTCTGATAAATCAGTCACCCATTTTGTAAGCAATAAAAACGCGGTATATCAAAACCATAGAAAGTAAAAATAATGAGTCTCTACCGCATTTGTAAGTCAGAAATATATTTGTTTCTCAAAGAAAAAAAAATAGAGAGAACAGGACTTTTTTTTATTGTTTTCATGAAAATAAAGTTTCGAGATTTTTAACTATTTTTTTTTACTTATTTAGTCAGTTTGTGTTTTTTTTTTTAAATTGTTTTTGTGAAAGGTGAGTTTTTTTTTCAAAACTTTTGTTTTGTTTCTTTTTAATTTTTTAAAAGTATTATAAATTTCACTTACATGCTGGAGAAATGTTTAATAATTTGGTATTTTTTTAGATTAGGTCCACCTCCACAATTTTCTTTTCAATGACGACATTTATAGGTTTCCGAGTATGCTGAACACACAAATTGCATTGAAATTTTGCGGAAATAAATAGTTGTATTATGCATTGTATTCTTCGGCGGCCATCTTTTTACGTGCACACGCGCCATAAACAAATACACACACGTAAAAAAGATGGCCGCCAAAAATTACAATGCATAATACAACTTTTTATATCTTGATAACTACTTATTTCTGCAAAATTTCGATGCGACTTTCGTATTCAGCATAGTCGAAAACCATTTCAAGTCGTCATTTAAAAGAAAATTGAGGAGGTGGACCTAATCTAAAAATTTACCAATAATTTTTAATCCCGTACGCCTCCCGATACATTGCTTCGTCAACATGCGACCATTTTATATCTCCCGAAGACACTTCCGTATTTAGAAAAAAAATAAATAAATAAATAAAAAGTGACCGATTTATCAGAACATGGTAACTAAAAAGTGAGTACCCCTTTCAAATGTTGAAATGATTTTTTTTTTTTTACAATTTTTTTTCATAATCTGGTTAGTGTTCAATCAATAATAATCCAGTGAAAAAATTTCAAAAAACCTATCAGTATAGAAACTCCACCACGTAAGTAAATAAATAAAAAATGTTACGTGCGCATGCGTTAGCCTTGACTAGGGGGGTACTAAGGGAAGACCATTAAATAATTCTGCGGGTCGCCATGGAACTCAACGCCCAAGGAGTACCAAAATAGTTTTCATGATCTGAAGAAATTTTTTTTCCGAAAAGTGGGTGATCACTTTTCCATCTAAATTTAACTTAAAATGAGCACCCACTTTCCGGCCACCTGAGGAAGGGGCATTTATTTTCGTGTTTATTGGCTTAAAGGTTTTTTTGACAAGGCAGTTTGGTACGCGAATGCATATTTAACAGTTTTCGTTTATGCTCACGCATAGCATAAACAAAGGCTACGTCTGTGAAATGGAAAATAGTCCCAGAGTTCAGGGGTTAATACCATGCCAAAGAAATCAAACAAAAAGACTTTTTAGCCAAGAAACACACAGAAAGAAAAAAAAATAGCATCCATTTTTTTTCTATCGAATTCATTTGCTGTTTTTATTGAAAACTACTTTCCCCCGGATTTTTGATATAATTTTCCATTAAGGGCTGTGCATCTCACGTTCGTAAATAACAAAATTTGTTTTGTAGATTTTGGTGTGCTAAAAACGAATCTGCAAACCGTTTCCGTCGCAAAAAAATAGTTTTTATGATATGAAGAAATTACTTTTTCGAAAAAGTGGCGATCACTTTTCCATATAAATTTAACTTAAAATGAGCACCCACTTTCTAGCCACCTGAGAGAGGGGGGATTTTTTCCCATGTTTATTGGCTAAACAGCTTTCGTTTATGCTTACGCATAGCGTAAACGAAGGCTACGGCTGTTAAATGGAAACTAGTCCCAGAGTTCAGGGGTTATTACCATGCAAAAGAAATCAAACAAAAAACTTTTTAGCCAAGAAACAGAAAAATGCCCCTCTCTCAGGTGGCCAGAAAGTGGGTGCTCATTCTAAGTTAAATTTACATTGAAAAGTGATCACCCACTTTTCGAAAAAGTAATTTCAGGAATGTCATGAAAACTTTTTTTTTGCTACGTAAACGGTTTGCAGATTCGTTTTTAGCACACCGAAATCTACAATAAAATATTTCGTTATATATGAACGTGAGACGGGCCTTAAAGTAAAATAATACCGGATTTTTTTGAGCAGATTTGCCGTTTAGTTGTACAAATATCCTCAAACCAGGTAATCACTAAAAGGGATTTTTAAAAGTCGTCACCTGTATCGAGCAAAAGTTTAAAACCACCGATTATATGCCAGCCTACATCATGGTAACATATATTGAGTGAGTTCCTAACAGTATTTTGTATAGTTTTTTAGTTTAAACTCATTTTCCCAAAATTTCCCCAAACTTAACGTGTTCGATACAGTCTGCCGCCATTTGTATTTTTCAGATATACCGATAAACATTGAATGTTTTTGAACCGATTATACATTACATAAAAACACTAAAATCTTATCCAGTTAGGTAGAACACTTATTTTTCTTGCCTTTGATAACATTTATTTGTTATATATTTCTTTTTTGACAACTTCTTTGTATCTGTGTTTAGTAATATAAACCCTTTTCATTTAATGCAACGTTTAGTCGGCTCGAAAAACAGTTTTATTGGTGTATTTGAAAGCTACAAATGGTGGTGAACCCTGTTGATTACTTTAAGTTAGAGAAAGTGAGTTAAAACTAAAAGAACTATACAAAATACTGTCAGAAACCTACCGATTATGCCAGCCTATGTCATGTTAACATATGTTCGGTGAGTTTCAGACACTGTTTTGTATAGTTTTTAGTTTTCAACTTACTTTCCCAAACTTAACGTATTCAACAGAATTCGCGACCATTTCTGTTTTTTGAGCCAATTAAACATTTTACATTACATAAAAACACTAAACAATTATCCAATTAGGTAGAAACGTAAATTACCTTACCTTTGCTTTCATTTATTTGTTTTTGGACGACTTTTTCGAATCTGTGTATAGTAACCCCCCTCCCCCCACCATCAACCAAATATTAATTACTAAATCACATTTTTTAAAACAACAACAAAAAAAAAGCATTTAGCGTTTCAACATTTTTGCTACGTTCGGCTTCATCCACTGATTGTTGGTCAAGTCCAAAACATGAATGATTGACAGAAACTCTCAGGGATCCAGATCAAATTCTGCAAGAGTACCATTTTTTTCAGTTTCGCCTTCTTTTTCACTTTTTGCAGTGGATTGCTGTACTAATATAAGAAACATGCATTTTCTCTTTTATTAAATTTTTCCATTACACCAAATTGAGCCACTGCAACGCGTGGCAGGGTACAGCTAGTGTTATATAATTTGTTTTATTAAATCAATAGGAACTATCGTCAATACATGGCTTTTTCAAGGAAGACTTTCTTTTTTCCTCTTCATTCTGCTGATATTAACAGAGTATACAACTACACTCTTCTATTCAAAAAAGCACAAACAATGCAAGATATATTAGAATTAAGCTTAACATCATTCATCAACAAGATTTGACATATATTTTTGTGTATATGCAAGTGGCCCATTCCTCGCGGTTAATACCAGCAGAATAAAGAAGAAAAATATATATATTATCTAAATCTAGGGTCGACAATCTGCAAATAGAAGGTCGGATCCGGCCTGTGAAGCCATTTTGACCGGCCTGCTAACCTGATTACCACTGACTCTATTTTTAATATGACATAGGAGGCTTTTTGTATTCAACGAAAGGCCTACTGTTCCTTTGATACAACTGAATTTGAATACTATGACTGAAAAAAAAAGAAAAAACCACGATCAAAACTCAATCACCTCCATTTCTGCGTAAAATTAAAAAAAAATAACTGGGAACCGGTTTAAACGACTATTATATAAACATTATTTAGTGCTGCAAATTCTTTAAATAATTTGTCATAATATATTTATTTTGCTTCAATTAGTTTACTGATGTGTTTATGCACCATGCTAAGGTGGGGAAACAAGTATTTTTTAATGGGAAACTGGGGGAAAAGCACCACAAATACATAATTAATTTACTAAATGGTAATAATTGAAAAATAACTACATAGTGAGTAACATGTATTTAAAAAAACAAAAACAAAGAGGAACACCTGAAATCAAACACCGACTTTTTTTTTTTTTTTTTTTTTTTTTTACAAAGGCATCACCACATTATCAAGGCCCAGAGGCCACTCAAGGATAAGGGTTAAAGAGTGTACAGTAGAAATTGGTCAATATAGTAATCATTAGTAATGAAAATTTGGTAAATTTAATAACTTATATGGAACGGCTCATCAAGAACTTATTTACTTTAGACTTGAACACAACCATATTGTAGTCAGCCGGAAAGCAGGAAAACGGAAGACAATTCCACAGGCGTGCAGTTCTAAGAAAGAAGCTTTGTTCATGGAATCTACGTTTAGGTTTAGGCACAGATAAAGAGTGGGGGAAATTATTGATAGTGTTTACAGCTAGACGAGTGTTTCTTGTGAAAGTTTGGCGAGGGGGGACCATAGATTGAAGCTCAGTTGAACACTTTCCATGAAAATAACGATACATCAGAGACAAACTCGCAACATCTCTTCTGTGAGATAGAGGTTGCAAGGAGGAGAAAAGGACATCTCCTACGAGGCTACGAAGTCTATTTTGAACTCTATCAAGGCAGGACAAGTCCTTACTAGCAGCTCCTGCCCAGATGTGGCAACAGTATTCCATCCTTGGACGTACCTGGCTCTTATATAGGTAGAGAATAGCATCAGCAGTGAGATATCTACTGGATCGATAGAAAGATCCCACCATTTTTCCAGCGGCCTTGGCAACAGATTTGATATACGTGTTCCATTTAAGATCAGGAGTAATGGTCAAGCCCAGAAGCTTGTCAAAACTTGAGGCCTCCTGAAGACGAGTGCCATTCATTTCAATTGATGACAAATGTGAATTAGAATGTTGATGATGTAAAGAGAGAAGCTTGGTTTTAGATGCATTAAAAGTAACCAGCCACTCCTTTCCCCATTGTACTACGTGCTCAAGATCAGAGGAGAGAGAATTGGAGAGAACTTGGTCGTTTACTGTCTTAGATGTGGTACCATAAATGGTAGTGTCGTCAGCATAAATGTCAACAAATGATGTAAGGATATGATTTGGAAGATCATTAATGTAGATCAGGAAAAGAGTTGGGCCCAGGATAGATCCCTGAGGGACACCGGCATTAATACTGTGAGCTTCTGATTTTTGCCCCTCAACTACTACTCTTATGAACCTATCAGAAAGAAATGATTTAATAATTGAGAAGACATTTCCAGCTATACCATAGCTAGCGATCTTATGAAGTAAACCTTTATGCCATACCCTATCAAAGGCTTTAGATATGTCAAGAGCAATTATTTTGCAACACGAATAAATTTAAACGGATCTAAACAGACATCCTTAACTATTCATTCCATTACCACTTTTTGTGCCAGTATCTTCTCTCACAACCTTTGTGCATAGACCGCCTAACATAGATATATATCTATCCATTTCCTCCGAAGCTTAGTATTATGCAAGAAAGAAATATAAATAAATAATTTCTTACTAAAAATGCATTTTCAAGATGCTTCGAGATAAGTCCTAAGTGATGTGTTAGTTTCATCATGCCTTACTACATAATCAGCATTCCACCAATAACCCAGGCTTGATTTAAGAAAAGACATACCTTTGCATTGAAAGTGCTATGCAGCTAAATGACATATTAAGCTTTATAGCCAATCAGATTGCTTCATTTTTAAAGAATATTTGCACTTCGATCTCAGAAAAAAAACCCCATAATACTTGCATGTGTATATGTCTCAGTTTCCGTTTTTTCTTTACTTCATTTTTTGTTTTAAAGAATTTTATGTTACGTTTTTTATTAGGCGATGCCGGGCAGATTTTCTAGTATATTTATAAACTTGCAAGTAAACTTTACTTCATAATTATTTACTTGGGTAAAGATCTATTGAGGAGAAATTGGTCAACACGAAAAGAGGCCTAGAGTTGGATGCATCTGTTGAGATGAGCATTTACAAAAGAGGACAAAAGTCTGTTTAGAGTTATGTCCTCTTGATTATTTGTATGTTTAGGCATAAGTCTTTAACAGCAGAGAAGTTGCTATCTAAATCTGCATCACAGTTACGATGCTTATCTGCTTTGGATTATACTTGTTTGCTGTTGGCTGATTGCGTCTGGATTTTAGATATGATGGTCATATAAGGTGGAGATTTTCTCAGTTATGGGGAAGTAATTCTGACTGGCAAATGGTTTGTAGGAAAGTAGACTAGGTATTCTAAAACCCAGTGAAGTTAAGAACAGCAAGAATTTATGAACATATTTGAAGAAATAAAGGAACCTCATTGATTACGGTGCCGGAATTTTATTTTTTTCTCGCTTATTTCAAACAATTTTAGATTATTACTCATATGCTTGAATTTTGATTTGCGGGTGGGAAGATACATACTACGTTAAAAGAAGTCAAATCAGACAAAATCTTTTCTGTCTTGCAAATAATTTGGCAAACTGATCTCATGCCATAAATTCAGTCTAATATTTTTTCTATACTAAGGGTATCATACGCAATTGCGACGAAGACCAAAATGCAAGACCCACTTTAGTTCACAGACAAAGCAAGATAAACATTTACTGAAAAGACGAAAACTTTTTTTATATGAATATTGAAACAGATAACATTTACTTTTATTCCAATTTAATTCTAGTTAAATTCTTTTTCCTGTATTAAAATCTATAGGAACATGCCTTTAAATCTAGCATGCATATAAGCAAACTGCACACACATCCATGCATACAGCTTTTAAACAACGCATCTGTTGTCGCTCCTGTGGTAACCTCCGCTTTGCCCAACAGGTGGCGCTCTCCATTTCCTCTTCCGTTTTCTCTCTCTTCTTTCTGTTCCCACTCGAGACATCGGGCTGACAACACATATTTTCCTTCAATTTAAACCTCAAATGTGAGTGGCACGCAAATTACGTTTACGTCTCGACAGGGCGTTTACCTTTCTCAAGATGAGAATGAAACTCGTGTAAACAAACTCTTACACCCACAATGAACTTCCAATGCGTGCTTTGACGAACTTTCGCATACATTCACGCACGCATACACACAACAAACGTTTATGCATGCTAGTTTATAAACACACAAACACTCTGTAACGTTCGTAACGTTTCTATGTAAACAAACATCCTTGTACATATGTAAATATATGATCCTGTTTCAGTGTGCTTCATTCGAATGCCTTAAATGTACTCGTAACACGTGCCATTATTGTTGATTGCTTTTATTGCGCTGTCCTATCAACGACGACCGCCAACTATCCAACTTATCCAACACGCAGCCTATTCCAGTCACCGGATACTACATGCAGTCTACAAAGAGGGGATCCAGCTATACAACTGGTGGCTAAAATGCACAACGATTACCCCCCGCCCAAATATCGCCTGTCAAAATTATAAAAAAATTTTAAATAAGACCATGTTGCAAAATAGAACAATCTAAATTAAAATAAATTAAATCTTTCAATTTTCTTTCTGCCATTTTCTCTGATCTAGATACTTAACAATGATACTTCGTAAGGTTTTGGTGTTATTGGAGTTCTCACAATGACTTGCAACTCCTGTCTAATGTTTTGTTTATCTTCATCATTGAGAACAACTTCTGGCACAGATATGCGTTTCCAAACAAAGCTAATATTAAAGCCGCACATAAATGAAGCTGGAGTATTGTTAATACTGTGGAGAAACACTTTGTTTTTTAACGTCGGATTACACTGCAGTTTAATCAGCTCTGTTTGCAGTTTCCGCATTGTCAGAAAAAGGCTTGTGAAGCAGCTCAAACTTATTTGGAGCTCAATTTTAGGTTCATATCAAAATAGTCCCACGAGCTAGGTAAAATTGCTGATTAAGTCAGAAGTGGCTCGTGGACTGAGAATTTGGCATGCTTGTTTAAGACGGGTAGCCAAGATACAGCTGACATTTATTCAAAATTACCCAATAAACGTGAATCTAAAGAGGGAAATATAGAATTTACATTTTCACTTGTTCAGATTTATCAGAGTTTTAAATTTGGTTCTATTAATGTTATTACAGACCATAGAATCGGCTATACTAAGTTCAAATCTATTGTGTTCAATTATGCAACAATACCCATCTATGGGTGAAATCTACACCGTCTCATACTGCATGCTTTTACATTGCACAAGCGACAATTCTGATTGGAGGATTATTGACAAATCAAAAGGAGCAACTAAAAAAAGTTGCTTTTCATTAGAATGTGATGATGTTTTTATGAGCAAAACAGGATTTCTAATCTCGACATATTCAAAGAAATATTTACGTTTAGAGTATAATCTTCTAATTCAAATGAAATAAATATAAGATTTATTTCAATTTGACGTGTAATGTTTTTATGTCGATTGTAAATAAAACTTCTCAAACAATAATCATGAATTCACTACACATTAATGAAACTTAATTTACCACATGATGGGTTCAATGAGATAAGTTAAATATCTTTTATTCAAACGTCGTATCGTTTGCTACACATCTTAATTAAATCTTTGTTTTGTTTAATACTTCGCAGTTTCTATGAAAAAAAAAATACCCATGTTCAGCACATCTTATTATCCTTAAACATGGGCGAGAATGTTATTCTCTTCATTTTCAAATATGGTTGATATAATTTCCTCCAAAAATATCTGAAAACTAAACATTTGTCAATAAGCTTCCCTTCATAGTTCTCAACTGTGCTATGAAGTGGCTTATAGTATAGAACGTCCTGGTAGAATCGCAATCTATGTTCAACAAATCGTCTCCAATAAATAATTTACAGTCGTTATTGTGTTTTAGCATAAAAATACCCAAGTAGATTTGATACAAGATGTCTTAAGTAAGTTTCCAGATTTTTTTTGTATTGGCACTTTTATTGATAGTACAAACAGGAAACTGTAGTCCCCTTCGAAGTAATCTCCCCCGACTGTAATACCTTTATTGTACCGTTCAAACAACTTCTGGAAGGCCTCATGGAAGCCTTTTGCGTGAGCATGTTAATGAACCTTTTCACAGCTTCTTTCATCTTCTCGATTCTCTCATAACGACAGCCTCTAAGGTTTTTCTTTAGCTTAGAGAATAACTAAAAGTCACAGGGACTCTAGGGAGGGTGAGAGGTTGTCTTGATGCCCATCTTGGTCAAAATAGTCTATGACAAGGATGGAGTTGTGGACTGGTGCATCGTCCTGATGGAAATGCCACTGACCCGATTTGCAGAGTACTGGCCTCTTCCAAAAGAATCTCTTTCTGAACTCCCTTTTAACGTCAACATAGTATTCTTTGTTGATTGTCTGTCCAGTAGGAACCCAGTGCATGTAGATCATATCTGTGCCGTCAAAAAAAGGAATCATGTTTCTGGATGGATTTGCTTTGTCTGGCTTTCTTCGATCTGAGAGAGGCAACATGCTTCCACTGGGAACTCTGTATCTTGATCTCTGAGTCATAGCAGTAGATCCAGCTTTCATCGCAGGTCACCGAGTATCAAGAACTGTGGTATCTGAATTAATCAGCTTGATCATCTCCCTATTGTTATGACGTCTTTCTTTCTGATCTTCTCTATGTACCCTTTGAACAAATTTTGCACAAATCTTCTGCATCTTTAATTCCTTGCAAATAATTTTATGCACGGTTCCCACACTGACATCAAACTGTGCACTTATTGTCTCTATAGACACACGACGGCCCTTATCCAATAAATTCTTTATTTGGCCAACCAACTCTGGGCTTCTGACTTCCTTATTTCCTCTCACACCTCTCACCATTCCTCAGGCTCCTTGCCTTCCTCGAATTTCTTATACCACTCAAAAACTGATGCTCGATTCATGCAAGATGGTCCAAAAGCAGTCTGAAACATTCCATGCGTTTCCGTGGCTTTTTTTCCAAGTTTGAAACCGAATATTTTTGAATATCGTTCTTCCAAAGTATCTTCATGCATAGATTGCATTTTTGAAATTCACCAGCTGTGAGAATCAGGCTTTAGTAGGGTGTATTCTAATTTATGCTATAGCTGTTCATTTGAACCTGAAATCATACAAATTTGTCAGTTATTTCATAATGTGTATAGCAATAACATACTGAATTTTCAAGAATCTACAACAATTTTAAGTGCCGATTCAAAAACTCTAGGAACTTATTGAAGGCACATTGTATATACAGTAACACAGATCTAACTAAATTAATCAGTAAATTTTCAATAAGATCAGCCAAACTTAATAAATCTATGTCCGCCTGAAACTATACTTTAATTTAGTTTATTATACTATTTCAGACTAAAGTACTATGTTTCAGTGCTAAATTCAGGTGAATATAGTATCCGTTCTGTACTCATTTTGTACTTTTTGAGAGTGAGAGTAGCTTAATATCCGCTCTTCTGTCACGAGATCATCCTCGCAGGTATTATCTTACCCTTTGGATGATTAGCCTATGTTAATAAAAAGGAGAGTCAAATGACTCCAAGAAGCAGTGTATGTGCTGTGCAATGATCATCTACTAAGCAGACTGGGTATGCAAACTATTAATTATAAATAATAGTAGAAAAAATTTAAAATCTAAAAGAAATATATATAAATTTGTGTGTGTGTGTCAGTCTGCAGTAATGAGTAGTAAAATTGTACATCTAAAAGAAGAATACGTTTAAAGTTCCCAAAGTTCGTACTAGAACTCTTTGCAATGATAAAATACTTGGTAAAATTAATTTGTAAGTAGCAGGTTAAAGGCTCGGTGTGCGCGATACTCAGAATGCAATTGAGATTTACTTAGGACTTCTATCCAGTCATGGCTGATGGAATAAAATACTACCTTGTGGATTAAATAAAGAGTTCCATTCGAAATTCTCTGCAGATTTTTATTTCTGAAGAAGGTAGCAGATTACACCTACAGAAATCTCAAGATCAGTATAAATAATACAAATTATTAACCTCATCTCAAAAATTTAAAAACCTGTGTCCAGTCTGTTCTTCATTAGCAAATTCAAAACACACACACACACACACACACACACACACACACACACACACACACACACACACACACACACACACACACACACACATATATATATTATAGCCAAAATATGCAACTAATGATAGCCTATAAATGCTAGTAAAAATAAAGAACAGTCTAATAACTTATTAGATAGGTCAAATATCTTGAGCCAAGCCTCAAAAGAAAAACCTGATAAAATCAATGAAAAGCTAATATATTTATCCTCAGGAATATTTCTTGTTTTAAATTGTGTTAATGACTTTGCATGTTTTATAATCAAATAAACCACTCCCAAAAATATATTAATTTTCATATGCATACAACAAAGAAAAGAAATTGAAAAATAACTTCTAATGAATTATATAAACTTCATATAAACTTTTATGGCTTCAAGTTCAAAATAAAATGTATATATAATTATTTCATTGGATCGAGTTCTCTTTATATAAATATCCGTATGTCTGTCCGACTATAAGCAGGAATATTTAGACCAAAGAAATACATATTGATTTTAATTCAGCAGCAAAATATTGTAAACATGATATCGGCAAAATATTGTAAACATTATATGAGCGAATGTCTACGAATTCTGCAAATATATATTAGAAATGGATAAACAAGAAGAAAATATTTCAGACGTCTTACTTTTTTATTTCTAAAGCAATTTCTAATACAATGCACATGAAAAATATTTATTTCAATAAGAAAAGTGTTTTCGTTAGTTTCATTTTTTGTCAGCACTATGAACCGTCTATGTAGCTGTTTCTCTTTCCATTTTTCTTTTCCCGTATTACCTTTTGCCTCTCTTTTTTTTCTGTATTGTTTTTTCAGTGTCTCTTCCTGTGGTAATTATTATTTTGGTGTTGTACATTATGTATTTTTCTAATTTATTTTTTGTGCCATTTACACAGTCTTCTATATGAAGTAGTTCTCTTCCTCCTCCTTTCCTTTACACAAAGAGTCGATGAGCATCATTCTTTGGGTGTAGTGCATAGTCATGAGTTTCCTGGTCTTCTAGTTGAGATGCCTCAGTTCTTCTTTGGTACAATCTATAAATGATCCAGAGTATCTTACTAGTGACACTAACCAAATGTTTACATCTTTTATTAGGTTGTTACTATATAGTTTAGTTTGGAGGAGTTTTCTTGTTCTTCTGATATATTCCTTTCCAATTTTCTCTTTCATTTCTGTTTCTTTAGAGGTGCCTGCTTCCAGAACTGCTAAATATTTGTATCATGTTCACCTAGTGGCCTTATCTCTGTTTAGTTCTGTGTAGTTTCATGTCGTCTGTTGCTTCCAGTTTCTTCCTTCTCAGAATCAGCTATGCGCACTTTTTCATACCAAATTCCATTCAGATATCCCGGCTGAAGATTCTGGTTATGTTTATTAGTATCTGTTACAATATTTTTGGCTATAATGGGGTATGCTCCCACACAGTCGGGAGATTCTATTTATAAACGATGCGGCTAAGAACTGATGAGTCGAATTAATTCATGTTCTGCTACCAACCAATCAAAATTGCTCCATGAATATTGAACCTTTCTGTAGCAATTTCAGTTTCTGATTGGTTGGTAGGAGAACATGAATTAATTCGATTTTTCAGTTCCTAGAAGCATCGTTTATAAAATAATCTCCCGACTGTGCAGGAGCATATCCCATTATAGTAACAAATATTGTAACAGTATCTCTAATTCCTTCTTGGTTGTGGCAAATAATTTTAGGTCATCCATGTACATTAGCTAGTTCATTCTTTCGTCTGCATTAGTGAACTTGTATCCGTGTATACTTTCATCTGTATTAGTGAGCTTGGCATTTTCTATGTATATTGTTAAGGAGCATCTTGGCTATGGTGAACAGTAGTAATGATAGGGCATCACCTTAAAAGATACCTTTTAGTATTTTAATCTCAGTTATGCAGTGTCTACCAGCTTTCCGTTCAAGTCTCCATGTTCTCATTGCATTTTCAATCAGATTGATAATCTTGTCTATTATTTTGTACATTTTCACGCATTCTATTATCCATACTTGCATGATCCTGTCATACATTTTCTTGTAGTCGACCCATGCCATGGCTATATCTTCTTTTTTCTACTTTTTTTTACCTCCTTTGGTCTATGTCTTCCTCTTTTTGCTTCCAGGCATCCTTTCTGTTCCTCTGGAAGTAGTTCACGATTATGAAGAGAATGATGAATTTGTTCCTTCAGTTGTGCTGTTAGTATTTTCCGCATTGTAGGCAAACATGTTACAGACCTATAGTTGCTGGTGATGTTTCCTTTTTGTCTTTTTGCACCAGTGTAGTTCTATTTTTGGTCAACCATTCTAGCACGTCTGATCGTAGATACATCGTTTCAAGTCCTGAATTAGTCTTTTGCGTAATATTGTGAATTTTTTGAACCAGTATGTGTGACCCATCGTGACCTGGTGCTCTTCAGTTTGCCATTTTCCTAGGGTTGTCTTGAGCGTTTCCTTGCTGATTTCATTCTCTGTCCCTTCTTCGATTTGCTGTGACTCTTCTTTTATGTCTTTCAATTACTCAGCATTTATATTATGACACTGTCGCTCTTCTCATATATGACTCCAGTGGCGTTTTGTTTCTGTCTGATCCAGTTGTTGTGTTCGTGTTTTTCCTCCATTCACATTTTGATAAAATCGGCTTTCATTCTTTTCAAAGATCCTGTTTTGACAATGACAGCAAATCGCCCACATATTGGAACTTTTAATAAGTGCAAGAGATTAAATTTTGAAATCTTTCAAAACGATAAAGAACTGATATGTAATTAAAAAAAAAAAAAGGTTATAGATTTAGAAAAGTTTTTTTGTGTGTGTGCAGTTAAGCTACTAGTGAATAATTAAAATTGCTTCAAATGTTTTTTATCTATATAATCCAGTATATTTTCCTTGTAATTTAAATACAATTATCATCAGATAAAAAAAAAGTCTGGGTTTGCGTGGGGCGGGATTCTGCTTTCTTAATGATCTTTTGAAAAATACAGATATACTAACTAAAATAGCTGTCTCATGGACAGTTAGAAACTCTAATAAATTTAAGTCACCGGACACCAGAATATCGGAAGATCACTTTCACAAATAAATTTAACGCAAAATGATCACCTGCTTCCGGACAAGATAGCGTTTTTAAAGACCGGTCTTGAAAGTATATACTAGAATTCTGTCAATACTTTAAACTTCTAAAGTTCTATCCCGTTCTCTAATCATTGGACTGATACCCAGAATGTAATTACGAAAAAAAAAAAAAAAAAATGCCGTTCACTATGTAATGTCTGCAGTCATTTTTGTTTTTTTAGATTCTTTTCATTTTGTTTCATTTTCCTCTACTCCTCCCCACCCCCGATTAAGATAAGTTTAAAACCAAAACAAAGAACTACTTTCTTTGGCCTTGAAAATTTCTGGAGTGAGTTTCAATTTGTTTGAAAGCAATTAAAAAAGAAAAAAAAAACAATGAAAAACAAAAGAAGAAAAAAATTTCCTGTTTTCTGCTGCACATTTCTGTTACACGTTAAGAATCGATTGCATGTTCTCTTAAAAGATTCTTCCAGATTATTTGGCATTTGGTAAAATCTTCATCTTTT
Source organism: Euprymna scolopes (assembly GCF_053919585.1). Classification (NCBI taxonomy): domain Eukaryota; kingdom Metazoa; phylum Mollusca; class Cephalopoda; order Sepiida; family Sepiolidae; genus Euprymna; species Euprymna scolopes. The sequence goes on from NC_136482.1 coordinate 90,994,171, forward strand.
GTTTTTATTTTCTTAGAATAATCAATGTTGGGTTTGGTATTTGTTTGATCTTTGTTTTTGAGTAGATCTGTTTTTGTTGTTTATTTTCTCATTTATTTTGGCTTGTTTTCTTATTTTTCTTGTACATTTTCACTGAATCTCTGCTAGGCATTCGACGTAATATGAGGTTGTGACTTACTTAGACTAACATCGTACCCTTCATTTAGTGATTAGACAGAAATGGTAGTATTGGCATCGTCCAATCCCGCCGGATCATCAGTTCAGTGAGCCCATGGGGTTACTCCGTCTTTATAGGAGAATATCATCCCTGATGACAGAATTCTCCCACAAGGAAATGGCAGTCTATTTGGCACCGCTTGCATATGATTGGTATTATTAGTCTGCTGAGCCTTCTTTTGGCTTTATGTTTGGCGATATTCCTCTCCTTCAAGGCTATTTGGATCCACTTTTGGCAAGATCAGTGCAAATTGTTTCAATCCAAATGTCTCTGTCTATTGCAAATGTATCCAAGGAATCTGTGAGGAATCGGAATAATTAGGGATAACCAATAATGTAATTACAGCTATAACTTTGTTTTAGATGCAGACATCGAATCTCTATAACATGGCTATGTTCATATTTACTTGCTTCTCAAGAGGAGTAGAGTAAGACACAAGGTCATTTTTTAAATGTTGGTAAAATCAAATTCTTCAAATTGTGCACTTTTGAGTGTGCCAAAAACTTTAACTTGCCTCAATCTAGAAGGATTTCTTCTTCATTGTTCGAAGACATAGAAGATGAAGTTCACTGCGTTTTTAGAAAAATTTCCCAGAAGAATATGTCTGTCGGTCGAACCTATTAAACTTTGCCTTTAGTTATGCGTTTAACCTTGTTCTTTGTGCTGATGTTGCTTGTCTTGTTTTCTGGAGTTTTTTCAAGGGACTTTTTTATCAATCTTAATTTTTTTAATACTTACAATAAAGTCATAAAAATCAAAATTAATATTTGATTAATTTCAAAATTGCCTTTTTATTGTTAACTAACCGTTCTGTTGTTTTAATAAATGAAATGTATTTTCTCAATGACCATACTATTATTACCTTATATGGCATAATTTAACAATTTCATTAAATCAGAATTTTCATCCAACTTTTCTAACTAAACATATATTTAATTGTCGTATGATCGTGTTAATTGATTTAATATTTGGTAATCGTTTTTCTAATTATGTAGATTTTAAGCATAACAATTACAGGAGAAACTTTCCTTGGGAAATTTAGTTTAAAAATAGATTTGTATGGCACGGGTCATAATTTTAGAGATCTTTTTAAATTTTATTTCTTATTCAATTCTTGAAGAAAAATAGACTCGCTTTTAACAATACCAAAAAAATAAAAAATAAACAATATTGTGTTTAATTTTTCCCAAACTTTAATTCTATAGATCTTGCATTCTTTTGACGCTATGCTGTTTAATTTAGAAAATTATATTCCTTATAAAATACATAATTTACTGAATAAATGTTGAAATTTTCGTTAAAATTGGATAATTCTCTTAAATTTTTTTTCTGATTTTTTTTAAAAGATTATTTTCCTATATGGCAAAAGACTGGAGGTAGGAAAATATAGATTTAAATGGGTGATTGGATCCATACTAATATAAGATACGTGTATATGTATAAATACTTTTAAAATTAAGTATAATGATATAATGTTCACTTATAGGCCAGGAGACTGGGGTTCAATCCTTGGTTGAGTCATACTAAAAATTCCAAAACTGGTACTTAATGACTCTTTGCTAAACACTCAACACTGTAAAGTGAAGATTAAGAGTAACTTGAGTAACCCAAGGAAAGGATTTGTGCCATTTGAATAAATTTTGCTCATATTAAAATCCTCTGATAGGAAAATGATTACTTTTTTAAATCCATGAATTTAGTTACGTTACCTTTATTTCAACACACTTTTTATATTATGAGACGTAAAAACTTGATATTTTGTAGAAATAATTTACTTCCTATGCAGATTGTTTTACTAATTGACTGTCCAGTTTATAACAGTTTTCTGTGGCTAGTATGGGTTTGCCATGTGCATCTGCTCGCACTTCTGTTTGCCATTTAGTTTGCAAACTTACTAAGGACAGCCATAGTTTGTTTGAAGCAAAATGTTTGGGCTGAATACCTTTTCTTGCACCAACCCGTCCAAAAGGGACAAATATTTTGCTAAGACACTATCTCGCTATAGTTATCTGCTAACGGGGACGTTGTGCTTGTCTATAGTTAAGCATATGACCATCTGCACAACTGAGCTGTTCTCTGATCAGTTACCACACTTTTGTTGAACGCCACAAGAACGACTGCTACCCATGGGAATAACAGGATTGTTTATAGAGGTATACTCCTCTAGATTCGCTGTGTTCTGTCTATGCCCATGCATATTATTCTTGAAGGGTGTGAGTTTTCACCATACACGGTTAGTCAGTCATTATGGAGAGGCTGTTGCGAACTGTGCAAGCGCAAAATGGGTTACTTTACACATCTTGTACATAGAAGAGCACTTTAGAAAGCTACTACCTCTCTTCATGAATTCCTCAAATCCTTAAACTTATTTTTATTCTTTTTCTGTTTCATTTATTCATTTGACTTATAAAAAATTCTATCTTCATTTTTATTTTCCTATTTTTCTTTTCATTCTTTTGTCCCATTATCCCATTTTTTTATGTTTCTTATTTTTTTAATGTCACAATTTATTTTTACATTTTTCTTTCATTCTTTTCCATTTTTGTTCTCGTTTTTTTTTTCTATCGTTTATTTGTATTTCTTTTATTTTTTCTGTTTTAATTCTTCTTTTTTATGCGACATTATGATTTCTTCATCTATTTTTAACAATTTCAGTGCGGAATACTCAGAATTCACAAGAATTTCCAGAAAGATTTCGACAACGAACAGAAAGAATTACTCAACATGAAAAAGGAGACAGAATCCAAAATCAAAGGTAATTGAATTTCACACAAAGTCAACCTTCCCCGAACATAAGTCCAGAGAGAAACACTTTGCTTCTGGCATGCATATTACGAAGAACCTCTGGTATTTCTATTAGCATAAGATAAACGCTAAGTAGCAATATTTTCACTGTAATAAATCAGTTGCTTAAACATACAAATACGAGTGTACATCCTACGCAAAAATGACGGGAAAAATGTTTCCCAACGTTCGCACTAATCTATAATATAAATCTCAGCTCTCTGTTTAAATGTAGGTATGTACATCTACCTACAACTTTCGACAGAGGCGACAGATTTTCACGAGATTGATATCGTTTTGAAGCTCGACCCTTCGGACTACAAATATCAAAAAATTGGCTAAAATCATTAATTGCTTCATCCTTAATTAAGCACTTTTTTACAGGGACGGGTCGCTTTTTTCGCCGATATTTTCGAAAGTCCTCCCCGCTATTCGATTGACTAACCTTAATTTAAACCTTCGCTACTTCCGGTTTGGCGAGGGACGCAACGGCAAAAACGGCACTTTTTTCACATTCTTTTCCTTCTTTGCGGTACAGGTTTAAGCCTGCCTACTACCACTGTTTTTACTTTCAACACACACCTCCACACACCCGGGCAACGCTGGGCACCTAGGCTAGTATTTATATAAAATAACATCAAATTAACTGAAGTTAAAAAAGAAAAAAAGGAACGAAAACGTCTTAAACTTCGAAGATTAAAAAATGGATAAAATAAGTCGTAGCAACTAATCCAGAAATGAGAAAGGATTGTTTTCGGTTTATTCCATCTTTTTATGCTTCGAGTTATTTATATCTTCAAATATTTATTCATTGTGTTTGGTTTGGTTGTTTTGTTTTAGGCATATCAACCATTTTAGGATTATTTAATGTCGAATCAGGTAATTTTGGAAAAAGGTTTTATGCTTCAAATTATATAATATTTATTCATGGTGTTTCGTTTGGTTATTGTGTTTTATGTCATTTTAAATTTTTTTAGCAAAAGTTTTAATGCTTCAAATTCTGTATAGTTTAAGATATTTATTCATGGGATTTTAGTTTGGGTATTTTGAAGAGAAAAATTGTTGATTTTGGTTTTGTGGAACATGACTGAGATTTGCAAAGGAAAAAAATAATAACATCAATGTTCGGTGTATTTAAGACAGGAAACCGATATCATCAGGCAACCTGATTTGGTAGCACTAAACGAAGAAAAAAAAATTAAAGTAAACGTCTTACGAGTATAGAGTGAAACGTTTATATCCAAATGCATTTAAGAGGATGGTTGGGAACTGACTTGCTTGACATTTGTTTTCCCTAAAATACTTGAAATGGTTTCGTCCACTATTTTTTTGTACTTACTTACTTTTGTGTAACAAGACGGATATATACTTATTCATATATAAATACGCATTGGTCTTTGTTATAGAGCAGAGAATTACTTCATTGAATCGAAGGAGAATATTGTTATTTCAATATTCTCTGCAAAAAATGTCTGCACAAAAAAAAAAAAAATAAATAAATAACATTATTTTATATTTCAGATCAATAGTTTTTATCGTCATAATGTGGGGAAAATATTAATTATATAAAACTACCTCCATTATATTTTTTTATAATTAAAAGAGAGCAAACATTATTGCAAGAAGTTTTATCTGCATTAATATATAGATATTTTGATTAATAAGTTTTTTATATTAAAAGCCTTATAACAATGTACTTATATTCACGAAAATAAATAAAGGACATTGATTTTTAAAAACTCGCATACCAACTAATATGGGAAATAAGTTGCAACTTCTCCAAATTTCCAATTGTTTCACCATTAATTGAGCTTCCTACATTGTGTCTGATCAGAGTTGATGGAAAGTGTTGAGGTCTTAGGCTAGGTTCAACAAAAAGAGATAGGAAAAACTTTCTACGATAGAATCATGTGGCTACTTTTAATTGTATAGTTGTTACTGTCGAGAATAGGGAAATAATGACGTCCAGTATAGAGAATGGATTGCAACAAATAGCATAACCTGGCTTTAGATGGTGTAAAATAATCCAGCCAGTAAATCTATCTGCACAGACAAAGCATGTAATACTTCACTACCCGTGGTTCATATGATTAATTAAGCAATTAGTTTTGACATATCATACGGGTGGATTCATACTAGGGTAATGTACAAAATCATTGGCACAGGCTTTTATGCCAACAATGTTTTGGTGAGCTAAGTGTTATCAGTAGAGTATTCTTCCTCCAACATATTTTAGCACCATAATTCTCACATTCCATTCTAACTAAGTCCATATCGATACAGAATAGATAATAAACCTCCAAGAAGTCACTGAATGTTGGAGAAAAATTCTATGTTAGTCAGGGTTGTGTAATATTAACCATTTTGCTTGTATATGATCATGTGACAGGATTGTAAAATGGTCTTATTTGTACAGTCATTATCATTGTTTAAAGCGCTTACCTTAGCTAACAACTGGAAGGAATTGTAGGTATTCACTTATTTTCTAAAATATAAAACTGAGTTATTCTATGTGAAGTCAAATGAATTGTCCCTGTGAAACTTAAACAATTATCTACAGATTGACCAATCAAATGTGTGTCTGCTAAAATATTCTCAAATCTAGGTCTTTCCACAAAGTTGTCTACTAAAACAACAGTTTAAAAAGAAAAGAAATTAATTTGATCAAAGACTTTGAATTGAAAGCCATGTTTAATTTCAGAAAAGTTTCCAATTGGTAACTAATCTGTATAAGTCTTGAAGAAGAACAAGAGTTTTCGGTCGGTAGCTGATCTGTATGCTTTCGGTGAGTAGTCTTGGACTTTTAAATTTCTTTCTCGTGTGGTCACAAAAAAAAATGTGGAAATTCTCAAAGATCCAATATTTTTATGGAGCAATTCCGGTTTCTGGTTGGTTGCTAGCAGAACGTGACTCCATTTGATTGGTCAGTTCCTACCGTCAGTGTCTATAAGTAGAGCCTTAGAATTTTCTTTCATCATATTCTCATTGATATAAAAAATATTGCAACACCCTCTCTATTTTTATATAACGGGAAAGTCCTTTCAGTTTTAATGTTTAATTTTGTTCAAGACAGATATATATATACATACATTCATATGCATATTATATGGATAAAAAAGAAAAACATATTTGTGAAAAAGAAAATATTTTCAAAAATGTTATTTTTTTTCTTAAGTAAAAGTTGTAACATTTGTTACACATTTAGTATGCTAACATTGTTAATGAAAACAAAATGGATGCAGTTTTGCGTCATACCCAGAAAAATATTTACTCTTTTTTATCAGGGTTTCTGAAAAATATATTTAAAGTCAAATTTCGATAAGCTTAGCGTTGAAACATTTTAATTTTATTTTTGTTGCCAGTTTTGTAAAAAATATCGACTATATTTTGGTCTGATTTAATGTAATTTACAATACTGGATTTCTTTTTTATTTTATTTCTTATGAAGTGATATTTGATACCTATATGTTTAGATCTTTGGTGAATTACTGAGTTGTGTGCTAAGACTATACTTGCTTGGTTATCACACTTAGTTACGACGGGAACTTTAGTTTTAAAACCGTCTTTATTATGGCCTTTAGATATAGCGTTTCTAGTGCAGAATTAGAAAGTGCAACAAATTCGGCTTTACAAGTAAAAAGGGCCACAATCTGTTGCTTTTTAGATATCAATGAAATAATATACCCACATTTTGATAGTCTGAAACGAATATCCAGTTATACTTTTTCGATTTTCTTCGTTTCCCTAATCTGACGCTGAAAACCCTTCTAACTTTAGGGGACTTGTAGATTTTCTAAATGCTAAAGATTATTCTTTAGTTCCTTTTAGATAAGGAAGGATTTGTTTAGCCCTGTTTAAATCTTTAATCGTCGGTCATGATATGTTTTGTTACTGTGTAACATATGTACGCTCTTGTATCCGCCATTAAATTTATAAGACTTCCTATTATCTCTCGATATATTTTATTATCAATGATTTCAGAGTTTGCGGCCGTATTTTTATTTATATTATTTTCCACGGGTATAGCACGTTCCTTGCAGCTTTGCATTCCAAATTTTAATAGGATTTTGTCAGTGTACTGCGATTGATTCATCTTAATATTTCATTTTCACGAATAGATTATATGCCCAGAAACCATGATATCTGACTGAGATTGGCCATTTTGAATTTTTATTTATTTATTCCATTCTTAACATCTATTAACATTGTTTTACAATTTCATGCGATTAAAATGTCGTCACCCAAGAAGACTAAAATCAGTAATTCATTGCTTATAGTTTTGGTATACAAACAGAGGTCTACAGGGCATTGTTTGAATTGTTGTTCAATCAAATAACTGTGAAATATTAGATTCCGATTTTTCCACTTTGTTTTAAACCATACAATTATTTGTTATGCCTCCACACCCAATTTTTATTTTTCATTTTGAATTCTTCCGGGGGGGTAATATAGATTTAACAGTCTATCAGAGCATTTAAGTAAGCATTTTTTTTTACCTCCATTTGTGACACGAAAATGTCATGAGTGCATGCAGAGAGGTGGCTACTGCAGTGTTTGACCAGACGAGATGAGGTGGGGGAGTCCAGAGAAATGAAAAAATACAGCTAGCAACATGGGACCAACTGCTATGCTGTCATTATTAGTTTGTCACAACGAGCCAGATGGCGTATCATCTCAAAAATGGAGACAGAATTAAAATTATCTTGAGATTTAGGAAAAGAATTACTGATGAAGGCGCACACAGCATTGAGTGAGGAAATTAAAAAAAACCGCTACAGATAATGCGAGCAACCACCCTTCTCCCAGGAAGGAAAGAGAGAGGTGTTGAGTGATTGAAACAAAGAGAGACCCTGAGAAGCAGAGAGAAAGGATGTTTTAACCACCCTTCTCCCAGGAAGGAGAGGGAGAGGTGTTGAGTGATTGATACGGGGGATGGGGGGGGGGTCCTGAAAGTAAGAGAGAAAGGGTGTTTTAACTACTCTCCGAAGGAGAGGCGAGGAAAAGGGGTTGGATTCAGAAAAAAAGAATTTTGAGGAGATTCTAGTTGTAGCCAGTAAACAGCTGGGCTGGCCAAGCTCTCCCGACCTGGGGGCCCCTCAGGGCCTGATGTTATGATGTTAACTAGACTGCGTTAATGGGGTTTGTAACTGTAACTTTTACTTGGTCTGGTCAGGCATCGTTCCCTGCTTGTAGTCATCACCTTGAATTAGACATTGTCGGTTGTTAACTGATGAACTTTATAAATAGTTTGTTATTGTTTATAAAGCAGAGTTCCGTTTGTTTGTGGTGAGCTCTCTTCATTTGCAGCAGGCTGACCGGACCAGCAGAGGGATTAATGAAACCGGAGACCAGACATGACAGGAGACGATTGGATCAAGAGGCAAAGCGCCCCACCATGGAACATAATGTGGTGAAGACGATCATAGGACACATTGTGATGGGACAACGTACGATTGAAAAACACCTGTCATATCAGGTGCAGTTCGAAGAAGAAAGTCATCTGTCATACATTTAATGAATGTTATACTACGATGCAATTTGCAATAAAATTTTGATTGTCGTTAAATTTGTGATCAGCGAAAAAGTATTCTATCTCATGAATTGGAGAAAATCCTTTGGTCAGAAATCTTGCTTAGACTCGTCAATGTCTGATGCTATAGTCTTATTTGTAAAACCCATCGGGAAGAAATGACACTTTTATCCTTTGGTGGGGCGTTACCAAATAGGTTTTATTTTCTGTTAATGCGTCTATTTCATTTTTCATAACCACTTGCCACTCTTGGCAATTTTCTGAATTAATTGCTTCAATAAAGCTTTTTGGCGTATTTTTTTACAGAATAGCAATAGTCAACTTGATAATCTTCGAAATTGTGGATCACTAAAAAAATCGGGATTTCTCCTATTTGTTTTTTGGGTACCGTTCTAATGTATTTTCGAGTTTAACATCAGCATCAGCATCATCGCTGTCATTTGGTTGCACAAGTATCGACTTCGTTGTTGACACTTGATGTATGAATATGAGGAAATATTGATTTGCCCTTTTTATTTAATGGATTTTCATTTTTTATATAATGGATTTTCATTTTTTATATAATAGATTTTCATTTTTTATTTAATGGATTTTCATTTTTTATATAATGGATTTTCATTATTTATATAATGGATTTTCATTATTTATGTAATGGATTTTCATCTTTTATATAATGGATTTTCATTTTTTATATAATGGATTTTCATTTTTTATATAATAGATTTTCATTATTTATGTAATGGATTTTCATCTTTTATATAATGGATTTTCATTTTTTATATAATAGATTTTCATTTTTTATTTAATGGATTTTCATTTTTTATATAATGGATTTTCATTTTTTATATAATGGATTTTCATTTTTTATATAATGGATTTTCATTTTTTATATAATGGATTTTCATCTTTTATATAATGGATTTTCATCTTTTATATAATGGATTTTCATCTTTTATATAATGGATTTTCATTTTTTATTTAATGGATTTTCATCTTTTATATAATGGATTTTCATCTTTTATATAATGGATTTTCATTTTTTATATAATGGATTTTCATCTTTTATATAATGGATTTTCATTTTTTATATAATGGATTTTCATTTTTTATATAATGGATTTTCATTTTTTATATAATGGATTTTCATTTTTTATATAATAGATTTTCATTTTTTATATAATGGATTTTCATCTTTTATATAATGGATTTTCATCTTTTATATAATGGATTTTCATTTTTTATTTAATGGATTTTCATTTTTTATATAATGGATTTTCATTTTTTATATAATGGATTTTCATTTTTTATATAATGGATTTTCATTTTTTATATAATGGATTTTCATCTTTTATATAATGGATTTTCATCTTTTATATAATGGATTTTCATCTTTTATATAATGGATTTTCATTTTTTATTTAATGGATTTTCATCTTTTATATAATGGATTTTCATCTTTTATATAATGGATTTTCATTTTTTATATAATGGATTTTCATCTTTTATATAATGGATTTTCATTTTTTATATAATGGATTTTCATTTTTTATATAATGGATTTTCATCTTTTATATAATGGATTTTCATTTTTTATATAATGGATTTTCATCTTTTATATAATGGATTTTCATCTTTTATATAATGGATTTTCATCTTTTATATAATGGATTTTCATTTTTTATTTAATGGATTTTCATTTTTTATATAATGGATTTTCATCTTTTATATAATGGATTTTCATCTTTTATATAATGGATTTTCATCTTTTATATAATGGATTTTCATCTTTTATATAATGGATTTTCATTTTTTATATAATGGATTTTCATCTTTTATATAATGGATTTTCATCTTTTATATAATGGATTTTCATCTTTTATATAATGGATTTTCATCTTTTATATAATGGATTTTCATTTTTTATATAATGGATTTTCATTTTTTATATAATGGATTTTCATTTTTTATATAATGGATTTTCATCTTTTATATAATGGATTTTCATTTTTTATATAATGGATTTTCATCTTTTATATAATGGATTTTCATTTTTTATATAATGGATTTTCATTTGTTATATAATGGATTTTCATCTTTTATATAATGGATTTTCATCTTTTATATAATGGATTTTCATCTTTTATATAATGGATTTTCATTTTTTATATAATGGATTTTTATTTTTTATATAATGGATTTTCATTTTTTATATAATGGATTTTCATTTGTTATATAATGGATTTTCATTTGTTATATAATGGATTTTCATCTTTTATATAATGGATTTTCATCTTTTATATAATGGATTTTCATTTTTTATATAATGGATTTTCACCTTTTATATAATGGATTTTCATTTTTTATATAATGGATTTTCATTTTTTATATAATGGATTTTCATTTTTTATATAATGGATTTTCATCTTTTATATAATGGATTTTCATTTTTTATATAATGGATTTTCATCTTTTATATAATGGATTTTCATTTTTTATATAATGGATTTTCATTTGTTATATAATGGATTTTCATCTTTTATATAATGGATTTTCATCTTTTATATAATGGATTTTCATCTTTTATATAATGGATTTTCATCTTTTATATAATGGATTTTCATTTTTTATATAATGGATTTTTATTTTTTATATAATGGATTTTCATTTTTTATATAATGGATTTTCATTTGTTATATAATGGATTTTCATTTGTTATATAATGGATTTTCATCTTTTATATAATGGATTTTCATCTTTTATATAATGGATTTTCATTTTTTATATAATGGATTTTCATCTTTTATATAATGGATTTTCATTTTTTATATAATGGACTTTCATTTTTTATATAATGGATTTTCATTTTTTATATAATGGATTTTCATTTTTTATATAATGGATTTTCATTTTTTATATAATGGATTTTCATCTTTTATATAATGGATTTTCATTTTTTATTTAATGGATTTTCATCTTTTATATAATGGATTTTCATTTTTTATATAATGGATTTTCATCTTTTATATAATGGATTTTCATCTTTTATATAATGGATTTTCATTTTTTATATAATGGATTTTTATTTTTTATATAACGGATTTTCATTTTTTATATAATGGATTTTCATTTGTTATATAATGGATTTTCATTTGTTATATAATGGATTTTCATCTTTTGTATAATGGATTTTCATCTTTTATATAATGGATTTTCATTTTTTATATAATGGATTTTCATCTTTTATATAATGGATTTTCATTTTTTATATAATGGATTTTCATTTTTTATATAATGGATTTTCATTTTTTATATAATGGATTTTCATTTTTTATATAATGGATTTTCACCTTTTATATAATGGATTTTCATCTTTTATATAATGGATTTTCATTTTTTATTTAATGGATTTTCATTTTTTATTTAATGGATTTTCATCTTTTATATAATGGATTTTCATTTTTTATTTAATGGATGTTCATCTTTTATATAATGGATTTTCATTTTTTATATAATGGATTTTCATCTTTTATATAATGGATTTTCATCTTTTATATAATGGATTTTCATTTTTTATTTAATGGATTTTCATTTTTTATATAATGAATTTTCATTTTTGAAATCACTCGTATCTGTGAATTTTACTCATAAAATTATTTCTATTGTATTTTATTTGGGGGGGGGTACTAAATAAGCTGAAGAAACGAGAAACTGCCTAAAAGTACATTTTCCATTTTTTTATTGAATAAATTCTTTAACTTTAGTTATAAATTTTCTGAATGGCATTTATTTCCTTTGTTGTGACTTTTAGTTTGTAACTCTTACATTGGTTATGCATGCACGGACATGCTTTTTACTTACATGTATAAGATGATCTGAAACTCTTGTTAGCATTACCAAACAACAACTATAGCAAATCAAGGAAAAGAAAAGTACATGTTCTGCATTCAGTGATTAATTTTTTATCGACACTCTCACATACCAAGGGAGTCCATATGAACACCATTATTGTTTGTCGGCACCATGACTTGTGTGATATTTTGCACACTTGGACTTCAGCGATTATTACTCTGTTACTTTTTAGAAAAACTTTGGAATCATCCTCTACATTATTTAATATTAATTATTAACCTATATATATATATATATATATATATATATATAAAATAAATTTAGGACTATCCACTTATCTAGTGTTTCCTTTTCAGATTAAATATGTTTTTAACTCATTTCAGTGTTTTTTAACATGTTTTATTAACTGTTTGCTCATATATATATATATATATATATATATATATATATATATATATAAAATACTTAAGGAAAGAGAGAACATTATTCTTTAAGATCTTTTTTAATCACACCTATCACTTTTCTATGCGTGACACATTCTCAAACTGATTCCTTATCTCATCAATCATTTTCTTTCTGATTTCGCAGTTCTTTTCCTCATTCAGTCGATTTTAAAAAAATTGTTTTCTGAGATTTTTACCTTTTTTTTTTACATCCTTTTTATTCTCTTTTGCCTTTGCTTCATATTCCATTTTGGCATTTTTCTGACATCGTAATTTTTATTCCTCTCTTTTTTTTTTTTAATTTCAGCATTTCTGCATAAATTAATTCTAAGGAGAGTAAAAAGTGGACGTTAGATTAATTTTTGGTAGCCTTGTAACTTTTGCTTCCCTTTTTTTTTCATTTAGTCTTCACTTTCCATGAACGACGTTTCTGACAAAGATAGAGGAATTGTTGTTTCTTGGATTGGAATTTCCCCATCTAATACTTACTAGTTTTTAACCTTGAAGTAGTATTTTTAAGCTCTTTACATCAAGCGGGTTAATGCCTTGCTTGGAGTAATTTTCGTTAAACAGAGTGACACATTAGAAAATAGATGATTTAAATGATATTGCAACATTTTTTTTAACAGTATGACCATATCCTTTTCTTCCGTCATCAAGCAATAGATTATAAAAATTTAATGATTTCAGGTGGATACATGTAGCTATCAGGGAGTCTTTTATTTAACTTTTATTTTGCATTCAATGTATTCATTTTTTATCGACACTGTCATATACCAAGGGAGTCCATATGAACACCATATTTGTTTGTCGGCACCATGACTTTTGTGTTTCAAATCGCATTTTTACAACTCATATTTTCATAAATAATTAGAAGAAACCTGTCTCAAAATAAAACAGTTTGTCACTACTTTTATGTTCTCTTGCTGTTGTATTTTGGGTTTATCTAACAATGTCTATGTATGTAAGGTAAACATGTTTCTGTAATCGATGCTCGTGAATCGTCAAGTGATTAGAGTTATAAGAACAGTTACTTTTCTTTGTATATAAGGTGTCTGTACATATCGATCTCTTGCGTGTATATTTAATAGTCTTTCAATGTATATAGGTGGGGTTTTTTTTCACATAATTGCGACGATAACGAACGGGACCATAAACGGACAGTCTCTTACCATAATGAATAATACCCTTTCTGCTTGACACCTCCCTTATTTATTATCTCCCTCTACTCTGGTGCAGGCACCTGAAATGAAAGCGTCTTCTTTAGAATGGAACAACCAAAGCGCAGAGTTATCATTTCCAGATCTTTATTTCCAAATGATGCTCGTCTCAGCATTTTGCAGCTCTTGATTTTCTTTCTTACATCTTCCTTAGTTGGTCCGTAGATGCTTGCATCAGACCACAGAGACACCTCCTGTCTGCTAACTTATCCAGTGGCTAGCTAACTCCCAACTCGTCTCTTCGACTTCCTGTTACAAACTGACTTCTAATAACTTACGTGTCTCTGACGTCAGCCAGATTAGACAATCCCGTTTGTCACGCAGGCAACATAATTGTTTACTAAACCAAATTCAAAAGTAGCTTTGTTTATGCTTTTCCTCTATTCATAACATTTTTCCATAAACCAAAATACCCCATTTAAATATTTAACATGAATATTTTAATTAACATTTTCTTTTAAAACATTTTTCTGCATATCTTTTTAACCTAAATAATGTAGCATAATCATAATAATCGTTCTGACCCTTGGCACTGCCTGCCACAACATAACACAGATACTATGCTGTGATCATATCCAAAGCCACAACATTATATTAAAAATCAAAATATAATGCTACTAAACCTTCTGTGTATTGCAATTTAGATAAAAAATTCATTACACGATTTTAATTCTAATAAAATGTCTAAAATAAAATAGGGGTGGGTTAACTATATGTATTGAATATCAATGTTTTCCTGGAAATCGCTCCAAACATAACATGAAACCACTTAATGTAAGGAGGTGAAAATAAAAAATACTACTTCATGGTAAACAACCATCCAACGATAAGTGTCAGATGATTAGATTCCAAACCAGAAAACAGCAATTCTTCCCCCTTTGTCAAAAACATCATTTATAGAATGTGAGGACTAAAAGACAAAATGAGGGAAGCGGAAGCTACGAATTATTAGATTCCCTATATTTTTCTTTGACTATTTTTTATTGTTTTTAGAGGGAAGAATATAGGTACAACCTTAAAAAATTTAAGATTTTCATTATATTTAATCCATAGTCATTAGACACCAACTAAGTCACAATCCCTGAATTTCTTTTTAGGACCCCTTATGCTTAACGCTTAAATTTGAAAGATTTTCTATAATCAAAATCATCTCATGGGTCGTGATCAAAATTGAAGCAAAGGTTCTAGAAACAAGGTTCAGTATTATTATGTCTTGATTTTATTTATGGAATTAATTTTACTTGTCCTAGTATGCCATTTTTTTTAGTTCTTTACATATGAAAATAATAAATTTCTGTGTGGTGACTTCGTTCTCTATGGACTCGGAAACGGCTGGACCGATTTTTATGAAATTTCAAACAAAGTCATTTTATATGCCTTATATAGGTTTTGTATTAGAGTGCTTTTAATAAGTATCGATAATCCGGTGACATTTTGACCAAAGTTAATACCTTACACAACCAAATATCACAAGTGTAGTTGAGAAGTTTTCTTACCGCACAAGCCGAAAGGCTTAACATATAAAATCAACAGTAGGTTCTTTGACATGACAGAGGCGCGATCAAAATGAATGTTTCTGCTTAGACCACGATTGAAGCATGATACTTCAATTTTGCATTTAAAACTTTAATTCAAGACAATCTATATATATATATATATATATATATATATATATAAAAGTGAACCTTTTTGTGTGCCTGTCTGTCTGTCTACTGTCTGTGTACATTTTTCAACGCAATAATTCTGTCAATTTTCAGTCTACAGATGCGAAATTTGATATACAGGGTACTGAGCTTTGGGAAAATCTTTGTAATCCGTTTCCGGTCATAAATTTGGCTGTTAAAGGGTCAAAGTTCAACCATTTGACCTTGGAGAACTCTACCAAACTTCTCCGCCAATTTGGGGCCTAAACACTTGAAATTTTCGATCTAAGTTAATAACTTGATTTGAGCCCAAAACAAATGTTAAGGGGTCATAATAGAGGCCAAAGTTAAAAACAAATTGACCTCTGCGGTCTCTACCAAATTACTCAAACAATTTCTGGTCTAAACATTTGAATTTTACATAAAGGGTATTCAGAGATAGGGCAAGCTTTTTAATGTATGTATGTTTGCATGTCTGCCTAAAACTTTCGATAGAGGCGACGGATTTTCCCAAGGTCAGTATCTTTTTGAAGTTCGACCTTTCAGACGAAAAATATCGAAAAATTGGCTAAAAACATTAATATCTTCACCTTCAACTGGGCAGTTTTGTACAGGAGGGATCGCTTTTTCGCCGATATTTTTGAAAGCCATCCTCTCCTTTCGATTGTCTAGCCTTAATTTTAACATAAGTCACTTCCGGTTTGACAGTGGTCGTAACAGCAAACACGTCAGGTTTTTTTTTCCTCCGTTCTCTTCCTCCTTCACAGTATGGGTTCGAGCCTGCCTTCCTACTACCACTTTTTTTTTTTTTTTTGCTCAACATACACATCTGGCAACGCTGGGCTGAAATGCTAGTATATATAAAAAATAATTTTATAAAATAAACAGTAGGTTTTCTACAGTGCAATGTAGACTACAATGTATTGTGGACTACGTCACCACAAAAGGTATGCATAGCTCCACTCAGTGCCCCACGATGGGTTCCTAACTAGAGCAGCCAATAAATCGATTTGATTGAAAAATTTCACCGATTTCAGTAACAATTAAAATATGGGAGAATGAAACATTCGTTTTTCATCATCCAATCCAAGACAATGTCCGGTCACCCTGCTAGTATACAATACTTTGAATTTAGAATCTCAACGCACATTTATTATTTTTCCATATTGTCTTCTACATCTTTGATTGAATGTTGTTTTTTGTACTAATGAGACACAATTTACCAAAACTAAAAGCCGCTTGTGAATAAAAATTAATGAAATGGAGAGATTGAAAGTCGAATAATTATGAGAATTTACGGTTGATTTCATAAAATTATCTGTAAATAATGGCTTCACTTAAAGTTTAAATTAAATTCAAAACAATAACTCTTCCCCTTTTGTAAGAAATATCATTGATGGAATGTGAGAACTAAAAGACAAAACAAGGGAAGCGAGAGTAACGAGGGTTACTGTTTTCTACTGTGTTCACAATATTTAGTTTATAAATTTGTGTTAATCAGATTTTCAAATAGCAAACTTTTTGACATAACTCAATTGGATTTTTTGTTAGTTTTCCACACTATGTTATTGGCATAAATGTATTTTATTTTAGTTATATTTCCTTCTGAAAATACACATTCCGGCTAAGAAAACTGTGATAACTGATGATGCTTTAATATTTAAATCACAAAATCTACCCTTTTTTTCACACGTTAAATGTAATGTTTCCTTTCATCCTTCTATAAACATTATAATCCTTAGCAATACAGGGTAAGGATAGCTACTTTTCTATAAAGTGATAGGGCTTGGAGTGACCAGCCTATTGATCGGATTGGGCACTTTTAAATTCCCATCTAGCCCAAGTGATAAATAAAGTGGAGTGTTGCGGATTAAAAACAAAGCATTTTACGGATATAATTGGATAAATTCACAAATAATGCCTGAAAATGAATTAAACAGGTATTTTCAGAAAATATGATTAAATATATATTCTTTCTACTCTCCCTTCCAGAAAATATTTTTTCCAAATCAGTAACAATTTGAAAATAATTCTATCTTAAAAATGGAACATAACTCTGTATTCCTCAATACAGTTATATCACTTGAATTTACAACAAAAATATTATTTGAGAAAAATCCGGAATAGTTTAAAAAAAAAAAAAAAAGATAGAAAAAACATATTTCAAACAAAATACGCTACCAGGCAACGTTGGGTATATATATATATATATATATATATATATATATATATATATATATATATATATATATATATATATATATATATATATAGCTATTGCATTTCTTTTTAATTTTCGTTTCCCATTGTCTTTCAACCAGAACTAATAATTAAATCTAGGAAAAATATAATGAGATTTTTTAGAAAGTTATACCTTCATCCTACTGAGTGGGGGAAAAAACAGAAAAGAAAAGAAATTTTGTTTGCAATTTTTGAATTCAAATTAATTGTATTTGACAGTGTATAAGGACTCCTGACTCCTCCCCAAATAAAATCAATGCCTCAAAGAATCGTTATTTGAAATTGAGACGTTCTTCTAAAGAATGATTTCATCACAAATGCTAACATTATGACTATACCATAGGCTATAATTTGAACCTCGACCTTTTTGTTTTTTTTTTCTTTTCTAAATATGCCCTGCTGATACATGGCTGCATCTAATGGTGCATGTCACAACTAATTTTGCAGCAAAAACACTTTGATATTAAAAACTGTTCAATGATCAGATAATTAACGCCTCAGATTTTAATGAGATTTGTGGAAATTATTCATGAATGAATTAAACAATAATTGTCTTAATCTTTTTTTGAACTTTTTGTTTCAACTTTGTTTAAATATTTTAAATACTAAAAAATAAAAATTAATTAAAAACAATATTGTTGAAATATTTTTTTAAAAAATGGACTAAAAGCAATATTCAGAAATATAATTCACATCATATTTTTGCAAAACGAAAACTGACTTCTCTTTGAAAACTGAAAATGTATATCAAAAAACTCGTGTCATAACAGATAAAGTAAACATTTCAGTTGTGAGTGACACTGTTCTGGGGGTTAAATATTCAATCCTCAGTGCGGGCGATACTAAAAATACAATTGCAAATCACTTAAAACTTCTAACCGGTTATGAGTGACAGAATGAGAACACGTTAGTTCTGTAGATCAAATAAAGTGCTCCGTTTGAAATTCAATATAGATTCCCGAGCTCGGGAGAAAGATTCCCAAGTTTGATTAAAAAAAAAAAACCTAGACACCTGCAAGGCGTGTGTGACTGATCTCATACCTGCTATACTAATAAATAAATGCTCTGATGAGCTATCCCCTGTTCTTTCCAAATGACTTGCTGAGTCTTGCTTCCTTGATAGCTGAAAAATTGACTTTGTGGTACCAGTACTCAAGAATTTTGGCAAATGAGTCATTAATGAATCCAGCTCTAGCCAATCACTTTGTAAATGCTAAACTTCTTTCTAACGAACAGTACAGATTTAGGCAAACCCGTTCTATTGCAGACTTTTTAACGGTCATCTCTGAACGCATATACTATGCACGATGAGGCAGGGGAAGTTGGGATTGTAGCCCTTGATATATCCAAAACCTTTGACAAAGTCTGACATGAAGGTCTTCTTATGAAAAT
Organism: Euprymna scolopes; assembly: GCF_053919585.1. Taxonomy (NCBI): domain Eukaryota; kingdom Metazoa; phylum Mollusca; class Cephalopoda; order Sepiida; family Sepiolidae; genus Euprymna; species Euprymna scolopes. The sequence continues at coordinate 91,013,490 of NC_136482.1, forward strand.
TAAATCATGGTATTTCTGGACGAATATTTAGCATAATTAGATCCTTATTTGCCTGAGAGAAAAATCCAGTTTGGCTTCGATGGCCATATATCAAAACATGATATGAATGCAGGAGTGCGTCAGGGGTCGATCCTTGAATCTTTATTATTTCTGATATTCTTAAATGACCTTGATAATATTGTGTCTGAGATGGGTATATTTGCGGATGACACAAAGCTATAATCGACATGAGAGAAAAACGAATGCACACATATCTGAAGCAATGACAGAAAACAACCTTCAGTCTCTAATAGAATGGGGCCCTAAATGGATGGAAGCATTTAATCCGACTGGGCTTTTTTCCTTTAACAATTACAAAGAAACTTTCTCAACCACTGATAGCTATGGCTAATAGCACCCTACCGGAGAGCTCTTCATTCAAACTCCTTTGCTTAACATTCACAGGAATTGGAGCAAATACGATGAGGACATTGCTAAGGTTGCTGTAAAGAAAGTGAACTACCTCTACCATGTTAGAAAATTACTCACACCAGAGAGCATTTTATATCTTTACAAAGTCACCATTTACCCATGCCCGGTGTATTGCTGCCACACTTGGGCTGGTGTATCTACCACTAGTTTCTCCTTTTGAGACAATGACCAAAAAGAAAGTATCAAATTTAATAGGTCCTGCACTATCGGCCAAGCACACACCCTTGTTCCATTGTCATAATGTTTTATCCTTATGCCCATTTTACAAATACTTTAATGAAATATTCTCTAATGAACTCACAGGATTTTATCCCCCCACCTCGGTATACATACTCCTGATTAACCTGTCAAGCAGCAAAATCTTACCCTTTCACTGTTGAGCTTCTTAGATACCAGAAGGCCTTTTATTCTAATGCTTGTTTGATTGATAAACTTTGGGATTCCCTCCATAGTTCTTGCTTCACTGACTGTACTAATATGCAAAATTTAAACTATAACCCAAACAGATATCTTGCTGCTCAGTTCCCTGCATAATATCCTGTAGACATGATCCCAATTAGTAGCTGCTCATAACCAAGTGGCAATATGCCTCGATTGGAGGTGAAAACGGCGTAAAAAAACAAAAAGATACACCTGAAGAAAGTTGGAGTTACATTGGTTGAAACATTGTAAGAATAACACTCAAGATAAGATGAGGAATTCAAATAATCCAAGTAAAAATGTGACATTAAATATTTAATTAACCAAATATTCTCCATTTTGTTAGACAATTTTATCCCCTATTTCACTCAAATATTTCATGACAAAGAACTCATCAAGTTTTTGTTTATCTCATTCAAAGAACCAATTTTTTTCCAATTGGAATGATTCTGTACAAATCTGAATAATGGAGAAATATATCTCCATCTCTACTATTTTATAAAAGGAACTTTATCTAAGTTCGTTCCCTATGGACTCAACAACGGCTTCGCCGATTCTTATAAAATTTCGCACAAAGGCACATTATGTACCTGGCAGTGTTCTTAGATAGGTTTTGTGTCGGAATGTCTTCGATATCTATCGATAATCGTTAATTGAAATAATCTGATCAGACAATTTTGACCAAAGTTAACACCTTACACAGCCTAACATCACAAGTGCATTTGATAAGTTTTATTACCACACAAGCAAAAAGGATCGGCATATGAAATCAACAGTAAGTTATTTGATATGACAGAGGCGCGCTCGAAATGAATATTTCTGCTTAGAGCACACTTGAAGTATAACTGATTTTTCATTATAAACTAATTCAAATCATTATATACAAAATCATTTATAAAATCAACAGTGGATTCTCTAAAGTGCAATGTAGACTACTATGTAATTTGAACCAAGTAACTGCGAGAGGTATGGGAGTATTGACATCAGTGCCCTGTGATGGGTTTCCAACTATAGCAGGCAATCAATCGACTTGACTGACAATTGGGCGATTACATCGATTTTGATGATAATAAAAATATGGGAGTGTGAAACATTCGTTGATCATCCTTCAATCCTGGGCAACGTCGAGTCACCCTGCTAATTGGAAATAAGGAGGATTGGGTAATCATTTTGTCCGCAAAGAAACTTGTGATCTGGAATTATCGAAATGGAATAATTTTAGGTAAATATCTGTGACTCATCTCCTTCATCCAAGGATCTTTTTCTCACAAAATTACGGTAAATTATCCATTTCTCTTCACCTGCAACAATTTACTTGGAAATAGGTGCATTTTCATTCAGTTTATAAAGCAAATTACAGGTGAAAATATGACCCAAAAAGTTCTTATCTCTCGAATTATTTGCCCCTCTCCATCCCCATCACATTTTCTCTATGTATCCAAGTTTTATCAAATTCTCATGAATCGTGGATTTTGATATGTTAAGCCTTTTCAATAGTTATGTTGTGTAATGTGGCTTTTTTTTTAATTAATGTATTTATTTGGTCGTCGTGTGTAGAGAGTGTTCTGTCTGAGTGTTTGTAATTATTGAGACTAAAATCTTTAGTTCTAAACTTTGTAGACCACCTCTGTACAGTTGTGTCAGCAAAAGCATATTTATTGTATACTGAATACTTTCCTTTGTTTTTGTTGTTTGCGAGGCCTTAAATGAGTCATACAACTTTCCATTTTGCAAAGGATTCCAAAATTAACAGAGTTAAAGTATTTTTAACTTCATAGATGAGATAGTTTCAAGTATGCTCTAACCGAAAATGTAAGTACCTTATATCTGTCGAAATTTTGACATGTTCTAAAGTGTCAAAACATTCGGCAAGCTGGTGAAATTGTGCGTCTTTAATTCTCCTAACAATATTTGCATGTAAGTGACTACAAATAATCCACGACGATATTTATCAAGCTACGTACCCAGTGATGTGTTGTCTTGTTGAATAGTAAAAGGACACAGTCTATTACCTAAAGCATTTGCTTCATATTTAAAGGGGAAAAATGCCTTTAGATTACTATTTGCTCAAAATATACAAATGGAAATGGAAAGAATTTTTGTTTTATCTTTTGTTTTCCTGAAAATAATAAGTAAATGAAAAAAAAAGCGATGGAATATTTAATCATGGAAATTGTCTCATTTTGTGTCAATACAATACAAAACGTTTATAATAGCAACCCAATTTTGTTTTTGTTTTCTAAACAAAGTAGTCTCTTCCTAACCCCCTGTCCTCACACCCCGTTGCTTTTCTCCACGGTAAATAATCTTCTTTTATTTCCTTTTTGAATAACCAAATTAAGAAATAAATTGTGAGAGCCAAAGGTATCTTTTTTATTTAACATTATTTCTTCTGCTTTGAGAAAAACTATCATAAATGAAAGGAGGCAGAGATATTTCAAAGGTTTTGATTGGTTGAGTCAGATCATGTGTTAGGAGAGAGATAGACTGTCTGAAATAGTTGACACTTAGGTTATGCCATATGTGTCATCTTTTTGACAGTGGCATTGTTTTAATAAAGAATGGGGTACTACGCTAACTATTTTGACGTTTGCATGAATTAAAAACCTTATTTTCGATGTTCTTTGCACCTAAATATAAAACTAGTTTATACACTGCAGCAATACTATATACGGAGACAAGCAAGATGACTGGAAACCGAAAGATAATTGTTGTAAATTAAAAAAAAAAAAAAAAAAGCCAATAATAAAAGTTACTAGTTTCTACCTGCTCCCAAAGTTGACTTCATTCAAAATAAGTCTGCTTTTCGTAGCACCGTAATTGTAAATAAGTATTGCCAAAATTTAGCGAAGCAAAAACTACAGTCATGCATTGTTTTTATTAATAAATGAACACTTATCAAGGCCAAAAGCCACGCAAGGACAGAGGTGAATAACACCCATGCATATATATATATATATTCTTAATCCAAATTTACTGAGTTATAAATATTAGTTTTAGTGTCGTTTAAGTATTGAATTTATAAATAACATTTAAATGTTTGTATTTTATGACTACGGAAAAGCATGCTCGTAAACGTGGGGATATTTTATGGGGTGGGGGTGAAATAGTTGTGTCTATACACAAACAATGGAAACAAAGTAATATTTGATATAAATGAAAATAAAAATGCATAGCCTACATTAACCAAATCACTAATCCTAAGTTCCTGAGGCAATGCGAAAAGAAAAATATTGGCCAGAAGCTGTCTGCATGTCCAATGAGCGTGGCAAACTGTTAAAAGCCAATTTATTGTCTAAGAAGCTATTAAACGTTAATTCCACCTAAAATATCTGGTTTTGTCTGCACTGTCTCACAGCTCATAGTGTCTCAATAGACGAGAGTATACTCATTCCTATTTAGAGGAAGATAGTTATGCCTGAGAGGAGTGACTCCCATTACGTTAGCATGTGTGATTAACTCTAAATAATTATGTTTTATGACATAAAATACTCTTCTATTGAAGTTGGAAATTTCCTAAATATTTTTTTTTATGTCTAATAGCAAACGTTTGAAATTTTTATTTTAATATTAAGCTTCTGATTTAACACTGACTTCATTTTGATTATTCAAGAATGTACAAAACATTGCAAATATATTTTTCAAATGAAATATTGCTTTTCAAATTAATCTAATGTCATTTGCAAAGGTTAGGTGTAATATTTTGGTATACACTACCTGGATATCTCAGTTTTTTTGGAGCTTTAATAATATCTTAATGACTGTTTATGGATGTGAAAGTTTATTTGAAGAAATCAAGACCCAAATGTAAGTATAGATCAGAATAAGGTAAAAAGCAAAAAATATATTTTGTTTATCAATTCAGATCAAACTTTCATAACTGAAACAAAATATCGAATAAAAAAATAAGATTATGTTTTAATTTTCCCTGTTTTTTTTTCTGATTTTCTCTTTGCATATTATCTTATGCCTATCTATACCCACACAATCATCTGACAATTTCTGATTCATTAAAATTAGTTTTTATTTACCGACGATGAAAAGCGAAGGAAGCTGGACGGATCTATTACCCAATGCATTAGTTTCAAAACTGTTCTAAAAAAAAAAATCAAAACTAGTTTCTTAATAATGACTTTTTTATTTGAATCGAATAATTTCCAGATTTTTAGGAAGATATGTAAAATCTAGAATTATCGTTTATGACAATCATCAAAAACGTGCATATCTGTCGTACCCCAGCTTGATTAGAGAAAGAAGAACCAAATTTGTTAGTGAGTGTTGAAAGACTAAGGATAAAATTGATCTTCTTTTGTAGATGCCAAGGCAAGGATATGTTTCAGTGAGGGAACTTCATAGAATCTACATCAAACAAATAGAGGACTCAATGCACTTGTGAAAATCGGTGTGAGGTAGGATAGAAAGAGGAAGTCAAGAAGATCTGTAACACTACCACAACGAAATGATATTGATAAATGGAATGTAGCGCAACCATAGTAAAAACAACTACATAAATTCCAAAGATAAGTGTAGTAGATTAAATAATAGAATATATTCTCTCATTTCCTAGCATTTATTTCCCTTTGCTGGCCTTTTTTCTTTTTTTTTTTGAGGTTTCCTTCAGATTTGTCACTGACAGGGGTTTCTGGTACTCATCCCTATTTAGTTGCCTTCTTCACAACCACTTATAGTGTAGCTTTCTATCTCTTTAAGTATCTCGACATTTTTTATGTACATTATGTACCTGGCAGTGTTCTTAGATAGGTTTTGTGTCGGAATGTCTTCGATATCTATCGATAATCGTTAATTGAAATAATCTGATCAGACAATTTTGACCAAAGTTAACACCTTACACAGCCTAACATCACAAGTGCATTTGATAAGTTTTATTACCACACAAGCAAAAAGGATCGGCATATGAAATCAACAGTAAGTTATTTGATATGACAGAGGCGCGCTCGAAATGAATATTTCTGCTTAGAGCACACTTGAAGTATAACTGATTTTTCATTATAAACTAATTCAAATCATTATATACAAAATCATTTATAAAATCAACAGTGGATTCTCTAAAGTGCAATGTAGACTACTATGTAATTTGAACCAAGTAACTGCGAGAGGTATGGGAGTATTGACATCAGTGCCCTGTGATGGGTTTCCAACTATAGCAGGCAATCAATCGACTTGACTGACAATTGGGCGATTACATCGATTTTGATGATAATAAAAATATGGGAGTGTGAAACATTCGTTGATCATCCTTCAATCCTGGGCAACGTCGAGTCACCCTGCTAATTGGAAATAAGGAGGATTGGGTAATCATTTTGTCCGCAAAGAAACTTGTGATCTGGAATTATCGAAATGGAATAATTTTAGGTAAATATCTGTGACTCATCTCCTTCATCCAAGGATCTTTTTCTCACAAAATTACGGTAAATTATCCATTTCTCTTCACCTGCAACAATTTACTTGGAAATAGGTGCATTTTCATTCAGTTTATAAAGCAAATTACAGGTGAAAATATGACCCAAAAAGTTCTTATCTCTCGAATTATTTGCCCCTCTCCATCCCCATCACATTTTCTCTATGTATCCAAGTTTTATCAAATTCTCATGAATCGTGGATTTTGATATGTTAAGCCTTTTCAATAGTTATGTTGTGTAATGTGGCTTTTTTTTTAATTAATGTATTTATTTGGTCGTCGTGTGTAGAGAGTGTTCTGTCTGAGTGTTTGTAATTATTGAGACTAAAATCTTTAGTTCTAAACTTTGTAGACCACCTCTGTACAGTTGTGTCAGCAAAAGCATATTTATTGTATACTGAATACTTTCCTTTGTTTTTGTTGTTTGCGAGGCCTTAAATGAGTCATACAACTTTCCATTTTGCAAAGGATTCCAAAATTAACAGAGTTAAAGTATTTTTAACTTCATAGATGAGATAGTTTCAAGTATGCTCTAACCGAAAATGTAAGTACCTTATATCTGTCGAAATTTTGACATGTTCTAAAGTGTCAAAACATTCGGCAAGCTGGTGAAATTGTGCGTCTTTAATTCTCCTAACAATATTTGCATGTAAGTGACTACAAATAATCCACGACGATATTTATCAAGCTACGTACCCAGTGATGTGTTGTCTTGTTGAATAGTAAAAGGACACAGTCTATTACCTAAAGCATTTGCTTCATATTTAAAGGGGAAAAATGCCTTTAGATTACTATTTGCTCAAAATATACAAATGGAAATGGAAAGAATTTTTGTTTTATCTTTTGTTTTCCTGAAAATAATAAGTAAATGAAAAAAAAAGCGATGGAATATTTAATCATGGAAATTGTCTCATTTTGTGTCAATACAATACAAAACGTTTATAATAGCAACCCAATTTTGTTTTTGTTTTCTAAACAAAGTAGTCTCTTCCTAACCCCCTGTCCTCACACCCCGTTGCTTTTCTCCACGGTAAATAATCTTCTTTTATTTCCTTTTTGAATAACCAAATTAAGAAATAAATTGTGAGAGCCAAAGGTATCTTTTTTATTTAACATTATTTCTTCTGCTTTGAGAAAAACTATCATAAATGAAAGGAGGCAGAGATATTTCAAAGGTTTTGATTGGTTGAGTCAGATCATGTGTTAGGAGAGAGATAGACTGTCTGAAATAGTTGACACTTAGGTTATGCCATATGTGTCATCTTTTTGACAGTGGCATTGTTTTAATAAAGAATGGGGTACTACGCTAACTATTTTGACGTTTGCATGAATTAAAAACCTTATTTTCGATGTTCTTTGCACCTAAATATAAAACTAGTTTATACACTGCAGCAATACTATATACGGAGACAAGCAAGATGACTGGAAACCGAAAGATAATTGTTGTAAATTAAAAAAAAAAAAAAAAAAGCCAATAATAAAAGTTACTAGTTTCTACCTGCTCCCAAAGTTGACTTCATTCAAAATAAGTCTGCTTTTCGTAGCACCGTAATTTTAAATAAGTATTGCCAAAATTTAGCGAAGCAAAAACTACAGTCATGCATTGTTTTTATTAATAAATGAACACTTATCAAGGCCAAAAGCCACGCAAGGACAGAGGTGAATAACACCCATGCATATATATATATATATTCTTAATCCAAATTTACTGAGTTATAAATATTAGTTTTAGTGTCGTTTAAGTATTGAATTTATAAATAACATTTAAATGTTTGTATTTTATGACTACGGAAAAGCATGCTCGTAAACGTGGGGATATTTTATGGGGTGGGGGTGAAATAGTTGTGTCTATACACAAACAATGGAAACAAAGTAATATTTGATATAAATGAAAATAAAAATGCATAGCCTACATTAACCAAATCACTAATCCTAAGTTCCTGAGGCAATGCGAAAAGAAAAATATTGGCCAGAAGCTGTCTGCATGTCCAATGAGCGTGGCAAACTGTTAAAAGCCAATTTATTGTCTAAGAAGCTATTAAACGTTAATTCCACCTAAAATATCTGGTTTTGTCTGCACTGTCTCACAGCTCATAGTGTCTCAATAGACGAGAGTATACTCATTCCTATTTAGAGGAAGATAGTTATGCCTGAGAGGAGTGACTCCCATTACGTTAGCATGTGTGATTAACTCTAAATAATTATGTTTTATGACATAAAATACTCTTCTATTGAAGTTGGAAATTTCCTAAATATTTTTTTTTATGTCTAATAGCAAACGTTTGAAATTTTTATTTTAATATTAAGCTTCTGATTTAACACTGACTTCATTTTGATTATTCAAGAATGTACAAAACATTGCAAATATATTTTTCAAATGAAATATTGCTTTTCAAATTAATCTAATGTCATTTGCAAAGGTTAGGTGTAATATTTTGGTATACACTACCTGGATATCTCAGTTTTTTTGGAGCTTTAATAATATCTTAATGACTGTTTATGGATGTGAAAGTTTATTTGAAGAAATCAAGACCCAAATGTAAGTATAGATCAGAATAAGGTAAAAAGCAAAAAATATATTTTGTTTATCAATTCAGATCAAACTTTCATAACTGAAACAAAATATCGAATAAAAAAATAAGATTATGTTTTAATTTTCCCTGTTTTTTTTTCTGATTTTCTCTTTGCATATTATCTTATGCCTATCTATACCCACACAATCATCTGACAATTTCTGATTCATTAAAATTAGTTTTTATTTACCGACGATGAAAAGCGAAGGAAGCTGGACGGATCTATTACCCAATGCATTAGTTTCAAAACTGTTCTAAAAAAAAAAATCAAAACTAGTTTCTTAATAATGACTTTTTTATTTGAATCGAATAATTTCCAGATTTTTAGGAAGATATGTAAAATCTAGAATTATCGTTTATGACAATCATCAAAAACGTGCATATCTGTCGTACCCCAGCTTGATTAGAGAAAGAAGAACCAAATTTGTTAGTGAGTGTTGAAAGACTAAGGATAAAATTGATCTTCTTTTGTAGATGCCAAGGCAAGGATATGTTTCAGTGAGGGAACTTCATAGAATCTACATCAAACAAATAGAGGACTCAATGCACTTGTGAAAATCGGTGTGAGGTAGGATAGAAAGAGGAAGTCAAGAAGATCTGTAACACTACCACAACGAAATGATATTGATAAATGGAATGTAGCGCAACCATAGTAAAAACAACTACATAAATTCCAAAGATAAGTGTAGTAGATTAAATAATAGAATATATTCTCTCATTTCCTAGCATTTATTTCCCTTTGCTGGCCTTTTTTCTTTTTTTTTTTGAGGTTTCCTTCAGATTTGTCACTGACAGGGGTTTCTGGTACTCATCCCTATTTAGTTGCCTTCTTCACAACCACTTATAGTGTAGCTTTCTATCTCTTTAAGTATCTCGACATTTTTTAGAATCACCGGTAGAATTATTGCCTTTATTCTCTCTTAGGATGGAATTAAATAATGCTAGTATTATTTTTTAATGTTATTTCTTTTATCTCATTGAATTTTGTTCACCTTTTGCCTACGTGTGAAACCTCAACCTAACCTCTTGTAACTTGGCTGTTACATAGCATTTTTGTATTTTTATTCTTTATGACAGTAATATTATGCTGAACATGCTTTCTATTCTGTAAGTTGATTAATTCTACAACTCTCTTTAAGTTTTTAGTAAACTCCTCTTACCTGCCTGGTTTTTACATGTTTCTAAATCAATGTTTGTTTTTGTTTTTTTTAAAAGAATTTTACGATTCATTAAGGCTCGAAGGCCACTTTAGAATAAGGATTAATGATTGTGCGGTAGTCATAAGAATCGTTAGTAGTAGGAAACTGGTTTAATTTGATTATTTAAGGGGATAGCTCAGCAAAACTTGTTTACATTGGACTTGAATATAACCATATGATAGTTAGCTGGAAAGTAGACCAGCGGAATAGAGTTCCACAGGTGGGAAGTTCTGGAAAAGAAGCTTAGTTCAAGGAATTCATTTATATTTAGGCACAGATAGAGAGTGGGGGAAATTGTTGATCACGGTTGTAGTTAGACGAGTGTTTTTGTTAACGTTTGACAAGAAGGGGAACCATAGAGACAGGGTAGCAACGTTTTTTTCTGTGGGAAAGCAGTTGCAAGGAAGAGAAAAGAGCAGGTTTCAAAGCCAATTTTGAACTCTATCAAGGCAGGATAGGAGGCTCCGAGCAGCTCCTGCCCAAATATGGCAACAGTACTCCATCCTACGACGTACTTGGCTCTTATACAGGTAGAGAATTGCATCAGAAGTCAAATATCTACTGGAGCTATAAAATGATCCGACCATTTTTTTCAGCGACCTTGGCAACAGATTTTATGTACGTGCATTTCAGATCAGGGGTGAAGGTCAGTGCCAGAAGCTTATCAAAGCATGGTGTTTCTCTAAGAAGAGAGCTATTTATTTCAATTGGAGATGGAGATCAAAGTGTTGATGGTGGAAATAGAAAAGCTTGGTTTTAGATGCATTAAAGTGAAGCAGCCACCTTTTTCCCCATTGCATCACATGCTAAAAACCAGAAGAGAAAGAATAGGAAAAATCTTGCCTCTTCAGTTTTACCATTGTCAATAACCAAGAAACCTGTGTCTAAAATATACAGTCTTGATTGTCGATAAGAGTTTATGCCAATTGTTGAAGGCTTGTGTATATTTTCACGAAATAGACACATCATAGAGATAGTAAAAGATGTTCAAATAAACTTATGGAAAACTGTTATAAAATGGTTGGTGACCCATTACTAATTTGCTATTTCATTGTTTTTCGTTTTTGGTAAAGGAAGTCAAGCTTTAAATTTAATGATTATTTTTTCCACTCATTTTATCTTCGTTGCCATCGGCTAAACTTGTCATTTAAAAAAGAATTCTTTAATTTTGTATGAATTATGAATAATTTAAGAGAAAAGAATGCTTGGTTTACAATAAAAATTTGACATGTAGAATTTTGGAAGCATTTTAATCAGACTTTCTTTGTTTAGTCATTTAATTATAGAATTCTTTGGTGATTTTCTTTAAAAGTTTTCTTTTTAAATTTGCTAGGAAATAATCGATTTTTTAACTAATAAAGTTATAAGATTCGCTGATTTTGTAAATAAAAACCATTTTGTTAGAGAAATTTATAATTCTGCTAGCCAGAAGAATCATCAAGATGTTTTAGTGTTTTTATACTTGGAAAATTATCATTATTCTAAAAGTTTTCAAGTGTCACGTATATATTAAGATATATTTGGCCAACAAGCCTTTGTTTATATTTATTTGGTTGAAAATACAATTACAATATGAGTCTTTCACATATTGAAAAGAAACACGGCTGTTGTTGAATAAGTAAATATTGGCCTAGGTTTGTACTCAGTCCTGCGTCGGTGGTGAAACTCCAATCATGGAGCTTTGGGGAGTGTGGAGCTATACCTTAGTTACTATTACTCTCAAGTCTCCTCTGACCTGGAGTGGTAGTATCAGTAAGAATCCCATCTATAAGTTAAGTAATTTGTTTCAGGTACAACCCTAAACAACTTTGAGCATTCTTGGACAAACTATTTACCCTCGTCTCTTCCCACAACCCTGAAATCTATTTTTATCAAGCTTTCTTTTTCGGAAGTATTGATCAGAACATATTAAAAAATAGCAGCAGTTGTTCGTTTTTGTGTTAGTATAAAAAAATACAAAATACTATGAAAATCAAGTTAAAACAGTCATAACTTATTATTCTTTTTCCCACTCTCTCCTATTTAAAGGGTTTTTTTTTGTTAGGAATACAATATTAAATATAGTAGCGTTCGTGAGTTAGAATGGGCAAGCAAAAATATTTACTATTATATAACAGTCACTTTGCATGTGTGCGAGTTCCTTCTTCATAGGTTCCGAAATGGCTGAGCCTATCTTTTGCAAATTTCACGAAAAGCTAATTTATATGCCTGGTAGTGTTCTTAGATATGTTTTGTACAGAAATTCATTTGGTAAGTATTTAGAATCGAAAAAATTCGATCTTAAAAATAGCTTTTTTCTTTTATAGATGAAAAGAATAATTTTTACAGGGATATATTTTACGTTACACCGACAAAGGAAATAATATTTCAGCAAATCATGTCTTCTTAAAAAGCGATTTTTTATAGTCTGGAGATATAGTTTAGTGATAGAGCATTCGACTACAGATCGAACAATCCCTGTTCAAGCGTGGGTGTACCTTATATTTTATTTTAATTTTTCTTAATAATGAATTTAATTTATGATAAAAGGAGATGTTCCATTTAAAATCGCCGCAAATCATTTCTTCGTTTGCATATTTTAAAACTAAGCATTAATCAGAAGTGACTTTTTCAGGGCATTTATCGTAAAACCCAAATATCAACTGACATGATATTGTAAACAAATACAGATGGAATTTGATGAAAGATATTATTTTTTATTTAAAAAATTTTTTTGTGAATTAGTCTACCGGCCAAATTATTCCTCGTAATATATAATCATTAGGACTGTGGCAACAGCATATTCTTTTCATTGTTTTGACTCTTGAGTATATATCCATTAATATCTTATATGTTTTTATATAGACTGATGTGGTTCTCGGTTGATTGATTGTCTTATTGTGTCGGATATATACTTGAGAATCAAAAGAATGAAAAGAATATTCTGTTGTCACAGCCCTAATAATAATCAATAGAAGATTGATCCTAAATAATACATAAGCAATCTGCATAAATTAAAATATCATGTTTAAATGTATTGTAGATCGGGCAACGCGGGCTGCCAGCTAGTACTACATAAATATGCCTGTAAAACTTAAGTTATTTGACAGAGCAATTAAATATTCCAAATTGTTCCTTTAAAACCTTTTTGATATTGTATTCGGCTGTAATTGCAGTATTCCTGATTCCATTTACTCGATTTCACAAGGATTTTGTCCGTTATAATATTCCGTAAATAACTAACTTGTCCATTAACAAATAAAGTATATTCAAGAAATCCGCTAGTACTGTCCTTAATGCAAGATATGAATGAACAACAATTACATGGAAATAGTTTCAAATTGATATCTGGCCTATTTTAGCACATAAATTAATTGCACGCACCTATCAATAAAACTGTGATTACACCGCAAAGAAATCGCTAGCAAATGTAAAGGAGTTGTTTCTATTGTTGGTATGGGAGATCGACAGTGCTATGAAGACAATTATCGAAAAAGGGGGCGCGCAATGACAATGTAAGTTAAGACACAGATCTGTGCAATCTATGAATAGTGTATTTGTATGTTATTCATACCAACAATAATCATTGTGATAATGACGTTTTAGCTATAGCAGAGTTATTTTATCACCTACGTTTCATAAATAGCATAAAACCAACAGTAAAAATAAAAGAAAAAAAAACATCTAGTGCATACCAAATTATGTGTATTATTAATTCTTCCTCTGGTGAATCTGAGCGAAGTGCAAATAAGTTTTACTCCAACTACTTCTATTATTATTATTAGCCTTTGTTTGTGCAGCACAGGAGCAGGTACTCGGAGCACGATTGCTTAAAAAAGTGATTCAGGGAAAAGATGTTGCTTTGTGGAAAGTTTTCTCCGTCTGCTGTACACATTGCAGCAGTGCAGAAGATTAACTCAGGAAAGACCACAAAAGGCATGATTGCGTGGGTCTTTTATAATAATATATATATTATATAATTTTATAATTGAAGTAACATTTACAATACAAGTCTATAAAATAGTAGGTATAGTATATAATATTGAGATTTAATATAAACAACAAGATATCAATAATTATCATAAAAATACAAATAGAAGAGAAACATTATTTGGTGTACGCCATGCTAAAACTAAAGGTGGCAATAAATTTCTTGAATCTTACTAAAAAACACTATTCCATAACTGACCTATTGCAAAGAATATTCAATAAAAATAATTTTAAATAAATTGTGAAAAGTTGAAAATGATAATTAACACACAATAAGACAATTATAAAGGAGACAAAAAATACAAAAGAAATGTGTCAAAAGGTAATGAGTATAAAGACAGTAACATTTAAAAGAACAATGATATAACTAGAAATAGTAACAACCAGAACTCTAATTTCAATTACCCGAATAGAAAATTAATAATTTGTGCATTTTACCATAAATACTACTTAACCAAAGACATCTTTACAAAGAGAATATATTTGTCAAAGAAAACTCTAATAACCAAAATATTTGTAAGAAAAGCCTCCATTGAACTTAAAACCAAATATAACAACCATAAAAGCACATACAATAACAAAAAAAAAAACATACAGATTCAAAACATCATCAGTGAACAATTGCAGGGAGCTGAAAGAAAGTATGTTCCCACTAATAACCGAGTAGGAAAACATTTCGATGGGTCAATAAATGTAGAGATTAAGGCAAAATAGATTATGTTTGAATGAAAGGCTTGAAATTTTTAAATTCAAAAACTTCTGAAACTTAGTGAAGGGGAGAAGTGAAATAACAACCAACTGTAGTCATAGAACGAACTTCATTTTAGAATAATCATACACACACGAAATAACTAAAATGAAATACATAAGTAAATAAAGTAAATTAACATTTAAAGTAGCAAAGAATAACAAAACGAATAGAAAATAATTTTTTTTAATCACGCATCTGTTAATTTGACACAATTACAAAAGAGATGCACCATATCCAAACTAAACAAAGGAAGTAAAGAAACTCGGACATTGGTCAGTGACAATATTAAGAGAGTAAAATAACAATGAAACTGATTAGTTAAGTTATTAGCCCAAACATTAACAAGATATATAAAAACCGTCAATAATAAAAATGTGTGCACTTAGCCCGATGATTACCTGTGGGAATGAAACATGGATGCCTCTGTTTATTTTAATTACAATAGATATATTTTCATAATATATATATATATATATATATATATATATATATATGTAATTATTCATGAATGCATTTATATGTGCGTTTATGTACATATTTATTTGTATAATTCTGTATAAAAACAAATTACCTGATCAATAAATTTTGAATCATAGATGCTAGAAATAAGGGTGCTTAATGTGGACTATATTTAACTCAATTCAGTTATATTTTTGAAACTTAAGATACATCCGATTAACAAAAAATTAAATATGAGGATTAGACATCAATTTAAAATTATTCCATTAAATAAGAGAAGAATCCAGGTTGTCTTGGATGGTCATATGTCAAAACAATATGATATAAATGTGGGTAAACCTTAGTGGTCGACCCTTGTACCTTTTATTATTCCTGGTATTCATAAATGACCTCTTTGATAAAATAGTCTCTAAGATGGGTATATTCGCTGATGACACCACGCTCTATAACAGGCATGAGAGGAAAATAAATGCATACATATCCAAGGCAATAGCGGAAACCTTAGAGGAAGACCTTCAGTCTGTTGTGGAATGGGGACAAAAATAGATGGTAACGTTCAAGGCTGCCAAGACTAAGCTTATTTCCTTTAATAATTACAAGAAACCTTCTTAACCACCAACAGCTATGGTTAAAGAGACATTACCTGAAAGTATTTCATTCAACCTCCTCAGCTTAACGTTCACAGGGAACATGAGTTTGAACAAGGGGATTGCCAAGGCTACTGTGAAGCAGATGGGCTATCTCTAAGTTACTTACACCTGAAAGTATACTATACCTCTACAAAACCACATTCGCCCATGTATGGAGTACTGTTGTCACATTTGGACTGGTACATTTGCTATTAGTTCTTCAGTCCTGGACAGGGTTCAAAAGATAGTCGCCAACCTGATAGATTCTGAATTGTCATCTAAACTTCAACTTGTCTCAACAAATAAATGTTGCATCCCTCTGCCTTTTTTACAATTATTTTAATAGTGGATGCTTCAACGAACTACAAGCTTATGTAGCTTCTCGACATAAATACCCCCTACAAACATGACAAGCAGTAAATGTCCCCAGATGTCAGAAAGCCTTCTACTCTAATAGTTTCTTCCCCTAGAACTACTAGACTTTGGAATTCCCTTCCGGCTTCCTGGTTCCCCAACTGTACTAACATGCAGAAGTTCAAATGTAATGTGAACAGACATCTTGCTGCTCAACTCCCTACATAGTATCCCTGCAACTTAGGTCCCTGATAGTAGCCCCCTTATATCAAAGTGGCACTGTGCCTTGTTTGAAATGAAAATGTAATAATAAAAAAAATTTCCAAAATTTTAGTTTCTTTATACTATTTTAAAAGGTTTTGGAATAATATAATATATGAACACTATCTTCTATCTGAAAATGAAAATATTTGATATTTACATTATATTTGACACATAGTCAGTAGACACCAATTAATCAAGAATTCTTGAATTTCATTTTCTTCTTTAAACCACTTAAAGTTTAGACATTTATTAGAATCAAAATCATGTAATATGGATTCAAGGCATAAGGTTTCATATTATATATTAATTTTTAGCTTAGTAAAAGAACATAAGTGATGCAAAACTGTTTTGCTTGGAGAATTAATTTTACCTGTTTTGGTCAGGTATTCTTCTAGTGTATATATTAATATATATACATGGACACACACATATTTGGTTGAATATGATAAACAAGTCTTACTAATAATCAGAGTGCTCAAATATGATTCTCAATAGAGATAAATAAATAAAAAAAGCTAACTTAAAACAAGTAGACCGAGACATAACACCACCTGATCAATAAAAGGCGATACGCCCCTATACAAAAATTCCTCATCAGATCATCCTCATTAATTATCAGGTAACATGAAAATCCATTAATCGCAGACATTCTAAAAACTCTTTTCATATTAGTATTTTCAATAGCAGAAAGGCACCCCCCTATAACAAAGATGGTGGATACGAGCAACCATTTGTGCAGACATCACAAAAGCCCACAAAAATCATGAAAAGAAACATAGTTCAACCCACCTTATAATAACAAAAAGACCAACACTTTTAAACAAAGTTGGTAATCATATGTTTTAAAACATTGAAAGGTATTACTTCTCTCATATCAGAGATTTTGTCAAAGTCTAAAAGAGAGAGAGAGAGAGAGAGAGAGAGAGAGAGAGAGAGAGAGAGAGAGTGCTTGTGTTGTGAGAGCAGAATAAAATAAGGTGGATAGATAAAATAAAATGGAGAATTGGATGAACCAGAAAGTCAGACAAAATCACAAAAACAAACATGGAGTAGACTAAAATGTACTTCTTTGATACAGAGACTAATATGACAAACGGACAATTAATAGAGGGCTAATTAAGATGTAGGTGGCAGATGTAGAGAAGGAGGTCGGGTAGATCAGTTCGAATGTAGGAGGAAAAGGGAATGATAAATAGATGGTCACAATATGGATAGAAAAGATATGGGTCACAATTTATATATATTTTAATCTATGAGCTAGGGAGAGGGGAATGAAGAAATCAAAAATACATAAGAAGGATGCAACAATGTGTGCATAAACTAACTTTATATTTGAATGATTTATGTACAAGGAGCTGATGTTCTTAATTAATAAAATGAAGTGAAAGAAAATATACATAAAAATATAATATTATTACAAAACTAGCAGAACCCGTGGAAATTACATGGTAGTTAAAAACATCATCACATAAGCAAACGATAGAATACTTTCTAATGGAATAATCAGTGTAATATCAGATCCGACCAGACCATGAATTAAAAAATAAATATTTTTGGAGACAAATATGTATAACTGTTTGAGATATATTATTACAAAAAACAGAAGTAATACATTTGGCTGGCGAAAAATAACAGCATTTTGATCTGCACAGACAAAACACTGACTGGCGATATGTAACTTATTATTGTAATTTACGCCGACAGAACACTGGCTGGTTATAAATTACTTATTATTATTGTGATCTGCACCCACGATACACTGGCTGGCAGGAAATAATTTATTAGTATTGTGATCTTTACATAAACTGACTTGTAATAAGTAACTTTGTATTGTGATCTGAACTC
>NC_136482.1:91036842-91041842 GCF_053919585.1 Euprymna scolopes
TATTAATACTACTACTATGTTATTATTGATACAACTACTACTACCCTTATTGGTTTTAAAAATCGAACTAAATAAAGCTCTAACAGAAGCTAGACTAAGACTTTTCATTTGAGTGGCTTTTTGACTAGTTAATTACTCATAGGTTCAAAACCTAGTGAACAAAATTATATTTTTAACATGAAGCACACATTTAATTTATGTACCATGGAAAAAAATAAATATCATATTATTAATGATATTATAACTACTAACTAGGGTGGAATATTGAGTCTAGCATATCAGACGTAACACATGGTCGTAAGAAATAAAACCCGGCTGATAGATACATATCTTGCTAGAAAATAAACATCCGGCGATTCAATGCAAAAAAACACCTGAAAATAACACCTGCAGACAAGTCCGGGGAAAATACACTGTTGCTAAATTAGCAATAAAATAGATGGACGTCAGGTCCCATAGAGGACATGGCTTAATGGAGTACATAAGTGAAATCTCAAATAAAGCATTGTATTTGTGGATGTGTGGGTATCCAAAAATGTTATAGTAACGAACCCTAATTAATAAACAGGCAGCTGGTTAACGAGTTTGCTAGATGAATTTTCACCAATCTCATTCTATCTTACTCTACTCAATCAATAGAAAAAATATGCTATTCTTCTATCAGAGCAGCAATATACAACATTAGCTTAAAAGATTCCCGGTACACTGAGACAGCTTTATACCTTTTAATCAATTCAAAGGGTTTGGACACCAAATACTTAAATGTATTTTTATAATGAACACTATGTGGAAATGGCGGTTGCATCACTGATGTTATAAACTTAGAGAAAAGTTTCAACTTAGTAAGATAATAAAAAAATAACAAATTGACGGAATATTTTTTCTGATTTATGCTGCATTCACTTAATTTCCTGTCATTTGATGTTTATAGATTTTAATCTCCTTTGCTATGTTTGATTGTAGAAAAAAAAACATCTCAGCATAGTCCAATGCAAGCCTTTACTACAATGATTGAAAATATTTCCTCCCATCACCCCCCCAAGTTCCATCTCATATAGATTTAGTTCGAAGCAAACTATCGCACCCCTAGAAGCAAAGTATATTACGCCAAAGTGCAGTAGTGCACATTTTTCGCAACTCCTGCCCTAAGAAACATTTTGAGAAAAGTAATCAAGCTGAAGGAAGCAACTTTGATGAAGAATTATGGTTGGTGGGTATTCTGGCTGAATTGCTGTCTATTCACGTGTAAAAAAATGTATTTTGGAAAAAGAAGCACATTAATGACAACGTTATATAATAATGAAAAATATACGATATATAATAAAATGAAATGCTGTGGAAACACATTGTGTCAAAAGACATATCGTTCTGTGTTTAGTTTGTTTACCTTCAGTATTTCCATATATATATATATATATATATATATATATATACAGTGATGATCATATTTATTGGCACGGTAAAATAAAAGTTAAATTTTGTCTAATAAATTCTAAAAAAGGGATTAAATTAAAGAAAATAACAAAGTATATTATGTATTTTTAACTGGCCTTTCCGATGCAGCAATCGGATTTTAGAAAAAATAAATAACAAAGGAACAACAAACATAATTGCAAAAAACCCTTGTTCAAAATTATTGGCACGGCTTTGTTTTTCTTTTAGTATCAGTATAATATCAATCAATTTCCGGTTTACGTGCTTTCTGAACTTTTTTATAGCCATATTATGCTTGTTTAACGCTAATTCAGTGAATATTTTTTTTCAGATAATTTTTAGATAGCGATTTATTTAAACTATTATAAGTGACTAAATTATAATTTTCAATCGCCATGGTTAAAACTAAGGAACACAGCGAAGACGTCAGGAAGCTTGTTGTAGCATGCCATACCAATGGGGAGGGCTATGATAAGATTTCAAAGAAGCTAAACCTTCCCAAATCCACTGTTAGAGCCATAATAAACAAGTTCAAATCGCAAGGCCACGTTATGAGTTTAGAGGGTAGAGGGAGAAAAAGGATTCTTTCCCCAAGAGATGAACGGAAAATTGTTCGACAAGTAAAACAAAACCCAAGGATCTCTGTTGGGGAGATTGTTGATGAACAGAGCACCTCTGGAGTGAATGTATCTCGACATACAGTTGGTAGAGTTTTGAAGAGAGCTGGTTTAAAAGCATGTCGTCCGAGAAAGACTCCCTTATTGAAGCCTATGCACCTGAAAGCAAGGCTAGCCTTTGCAAAACGTCATATTGATAAAGATGTTGCATTCTGGAAACGTGTTCTATGGACTGACGAAACGAAAATAGAGTTATTTGGCCATAATAAAGTGTCTTATATTTACAGAAAATCTGGCGAAGCTTTCCTACCTAAGAACACCATACCCACAGTGAAGCACGGTGGAGGCAGTTTGATGTTTTGGGGATCCTTTGCTGCCTCTGGACCAGGGCGACTTGTTAAGGTCACAGGTAGCATAAAAAAGGAAGATTATGTTAAAATATTGGATGAAAACCTGAAAGACTCTGCTAAAGAGCTCTCACTTGGTCGTCGTTGGTGGTTCATGCAAGATAATGACCCAAAGCATTCGGCTAAACTGACTAAGAAATGGCTTGAGGACAATCATATTAATGTTTTGGAATGGCCATCACAAAGCCCAGACCTTAATCCAATTGAAAATTTATGGAGAACATTAAAATTGAGGGTAATGCAAAGGAAGCCTAACAATCTTATTCAATTGGAGGATTATTGTCAGGAAGAGTGGGCTAAAATTACTACTGAAGAGTGCAACAACTTGGTTGTAAACTATGAAAAGCGACTGAGGAAGGTAATCAAGGCCAAAGGCTATACAATTGATTATTAAATAAATCGTGCCAATAATTTTGAACAAGGGTTTTTTGCAATTATGTTTGTTGTTCCTTTGTTATTTATTTTTTCTAAAATCCGATTGCTGCATCGGAAAGGCCAGTTAAAAATACATAATATACTTTGTTATTTTCTTTAATTTAATCCCTTTTTTAGAATTTATTAGACAAAATTTAACTTTTATTTTACCGTGCCAATAAATATGATCATCACTGTATATATATATATATATATATATATATATATATATATATATATATATATATATATATATATATATATATATATATATATAAATAAAGAATCTTAAAGGGGATGTAACGCGGTATATTCTGTGTAGCTTAATCGCCATATATATTTTATAACTTACTATATATATATATATATATATATATATATATATATAAAGAAAAATGACAATAAGTTTACCAAGGTAATCAAAATGGTAAACTTAAAATATATTATAAATATTAAAGAGTTAATATTTACAAGTAAAGTAATCTCAACCAGATGTAAAAGCTCAATAAAACCGAAAAGGAAATAGAGCTTATAATATGAATAAATGATTAATAAAACATGTTAAAAAAACATCTTGAAAAAGAGTTAAAAACGTATTTAATTTTAAAAAGGAAGTACAAGATAAGTGGATAGTCCTTAATCCGCGGAGTTTCGAAGAAATACGCTCCTTCTCATCAGAGGGCAGGAATTAGCAAAATGCGGGATCGGATTTTGCATGTAAAAGTATTTAATGAAACCACAAGTAAGTCACAGATCTTACTTGGTTAAAAAAAAGGTGAGGTAAAGGGAATAGGAGGTAAAAGAAAAAAATGATAAAAAGATTTCACATGAATGGATAGTCCGGTGAAGGGTAAAAAATCCAAGAATGGTAAAATCCAAACACGGTCGAATTAAAAATTTCCAATCCAACAGGTAAGTTTCAAATGATCCAAAATTGATTCAAAAGGCAGAATTCCTTGGAAAAAAATCACAAATGGAAAAGAAAAGTTCAAATGTGCACAGAAAAAGCACTGGAGAGAATATTTAAAACACGTCTGCCAAGGCCGGAAGAATCAAGTAAATTAAGGTTTAAAAAAAAACAAAAAAAACGTAGCGTTAAAAATTGATTTCATAAAGAACAAACAAAATCAATAAATTGTACGATGTTTTTATTGTGATAGACATTGCGTCTTGGACAATAATTTTATCATATAGGTTTAAAAACAAAGTCTTCTCATCAGCAAAAAAATTGAGTGGTGGGTTTTTAACTAAAGACACCAAAATAAACCTAGCATTTTTAACTAAGGCAGATGTATCTTGTAATGGTTCGCCTCCTAAAATTCGTACGTATATATATATATATATATATATATATATATATATATATATATATATATTTTAAGAGGGGGACACCTATCTCTATAACGTGTCAATGACCCTGCACAGTACACCACATACTGACGAACTGAATTGACCTTGAACAAATCCGAACAAAGTACTACCGAGAAAACTATCTAAATACAATATTAAACAAGATTGATCCCCCGAAACTATCGATTTTCTGATGGAGATTAAATATACACTAAAATATAAGAAAAGACCCCCCCCCCCAAAAAAAACTTTAAGGAGAACAAACCAATATATACCACTCCATAACTAACGTTTCGGCATTAAATGACCCCAAAGTGGTTGATATGCCGTAAAACAAAACAAACTCAAGTGGTTGGAAATCGTCATATACCTCATATCTAATTCCGAAACGAGTTCTGGAACAATTGTGCATGAATGTGCTTCGATTAAGGTTCTTAATTGATCGTTGTCAACCACCACGTTTATCATCTTCAAGACTCTCGTCGTCTCCACAATTTTTTTAAGCCACCATATGCTGTGCGTTTGGTAGTGGTTCCTGGATCAAACGCTTTGTTGATATTAGGAGCTGTTTCAGCTGTTTTTCAATTTAGCTTGAATTGAAATAAGAAAATTGTGTGAATTTCGCTTTTTTCCATTTTGTATTCAACGTTCTGAAAATGAGGAATAATTCTTTTAAAATAATTGTAATTTAAACGATGAGGTAGTGCGACAAACACTCTTAAAAATTATTCAAGTATAGGTATTATAACGAAAACTTCTTTCAAAATACATCATTTGA
>NC_136482.1:91046842-91069342 GCF_053919585.1 Euprymna scolopes
AGCTCCAAAATGTTTGAACATTAAAGTAATTGTGTAAAAAAATAAATATATGGCGTAATCACGTTGGCACACTGGTTCTTATTAGATCACCAAAGTTAAACAACGTTGAGCCTGATCAGTGCCAGATAGGTGACCATTTTGGAATATCAGGTGTCGTATGTAGGAAGATGTTGACACGTCCCTGCAAAAACATAACATGATAATCTCCCCTGATCTGAACATACATTAACTATGATTCTCTGAATTTAAATTTAAGGCCTGTTTAAGATTCTTATATTTTAGACATTTTCTCGAATCAAAATTATTTCATTAATTTTGGTCAAAATTGGAGCAAGCATTCTGGTCATAATATTTAGTATCATTATATCTTGATTTTCATAAGGAAACATAATATTTAGTATCATTATATCTTGATTTTCATAAGGAAACATAATATTTAGTATCATTATATCTTGATTTTCATAAGGAAACATAAAAATGGCACAAATGTGTTTTGCTCGGGGAATGCATTTTACCTGTCTTGGGACTGATGTTCTTCTTGTTATATAAATGCTTCCCTATGAGTAGAGCACTCTGGTAGGGGAAATGTTGGTTTCCACTTAATATATTAAAATAATCTTCCATAAAAGAATTTAGTTTTCTAGGGTGAATTTATAAACAAATGAAAAATTATTTAAGTGATATAATCACCACTCCGCACACATTTAATAGTGGGTTTTTTAGCTCTGATGGTAAGATATTTGATACCACTAGTGTAAGTGATCTGGCATTTGGGTTTCGAATCTAGAGGTTGATAGACATGTTACCTCTAGCCAACAACGAAACAGCTGTCTGCAGATAACTACTGTTTAGTAATATTAAAATAAGTCCACCCATCAAATAAAAGGAGGTAATCAATCAATTTTAAGGTCAGCAGAATTTATTTCCGTCATTTGTCTTGGGGGGACCAAAGCATTTAATCAAAATAGGCCTCACAAAAATTAGTCTTGTCCAATCAAGAAGGATCATACAAACAGTTGGAGGTTTCACACTCATGTGTCAGGGTTGGCTACCAGGTGAGTTTGTGGTCAGAGGGAAAACAACTAAACAAGCCCTCTACATATGCAAGGGCATACAACGGCTTTATCTCAGCAGAGCAGCCTGCATCGATGTGGGAATATTGCACAAACATTTTCCAAACCCTTGCAGACGAACATGAAGAGGTAGACACCGAGTCTGAAAAGTGTGTAGATCAATTATTACTTCACCGTCGACTACGTGACTCCATCCCTTCACAGCCAATCCTCTACAAGCCTCATCCTGAATGGGTGTCAGCGGCACAACACCACGAGGAAATGCTCCACCACCGCAATGCAAAAATAGTAGAAAGAGATAATAAATATACCCACAACCTTCCACCATTACAAGCTGGTGACACCGTGGCCATCCAAAATCCAGTCAATCGCAGATGGAACACAATGGGCAAAATCATCAGTTCCCTACCAGATCGACAATACCGAATCAGGGTTAACAGATCCAGAAGGATCACACTTAGGAACCGCCGTTTCCTCAGAAAATGCGAACTCAAGCCTGCATCAACCCCAATACCAAGTGCAATACTAGGACCAACAATTCCCTCAAGCGATACTACATTCTTGCATCTCCCACTGTCTCCCTGTAATAGCACATACACAGCAACCAAACTCCAACAACAAACCACACATATATCCCCACGCTTTCTATCATCAAGGATTCCCACAGCTCTTTCTAGGTTACTACCACACAACAAACTAGGCCTAAAAGAGAGATACACCTCTCATACAACCCAGCCTACTCGTGGGGGGGAAGAGGGGAGATGTAGAATAATCAAAAGAACTGTAGTAGTCAATAACACACAACAACAGCAATAACAATATTAATAATAATAATAATAATAATAATAATAGCAGCAACACTTACCAAGGGTCCAGCTTATGCACAAGACTGACACCAGATTGAGCTGGACTGAGGGCTTGTATTTATGTACAAGCATATCCAATCAGGTGATTCAGCCAATCATAATCCAAAGAATAGACTGGCCCATGTGTGCACAATGGAATCTCCCATTGTGCCATAAATAGTTCTCCTATTTCATGAGAGGTAACTTTAGTCTTTGCCAAGTTATCCACAACTTGAACGCTGACCGAAAGTCCACTACACAATCCAATAATATACACACACACACACACACACACACACACACACACACACACACAGGCAGCAAAAGGAAAACCGCATTTGTCATTTTTTCAAAAACTGCAAATTTAAGCTAAATTTAATGTAGCTGTTTGAACAATCTATAACTCATTTGATTCGCCTTTTATTCCTCTATAATTTTAAATGTTCATATTTGACTTTTAATTGAAATATTCTAGTGTTCACGTCAATTTTAAAAATAACTTAAAATTGGGGAGGCAAAAAGAAAGTCCGCAACGATAAATTCGCTTAAAATCAGCTTAAATTATCGCCCCTAAATCAGTTTAAAATATCCACCAATAGGCAACAAAGCATCTCTAATCGTAATTTTTGTTGTTCCAGGTTATACAACGTAACATTTAGTTCATATGCCGTGACTTTCTCTTAGTGATCGTCAGCAGCTCATTAATCTCCACCTTTCTGGTTTATCCAATCGAGAAATCGGCCACAGATTGAAATGTGATTAGAAAACAGTATGAAAGACTGCGTAAAAGCACCAAAACACCAGCAGTATTCATGATGCCTCTAAATCTGGTCGACTAGAGTTACTTCTAACAGGGAAGACAATGCTATCAAGATCCACAGCCTAAGAAACAGATTTGAAACTGCTCCCTAAATCCAACAACAGTGCAATCTTGTTAAAAAGTGCTCTCTTTCTACTTTCAAGAACAGATTAAAGGAATTTAATTTGCGATGGTGAAAGACGCAAGCCAATGTGGTGGAGGTTCAGTTTTGGTGTGGGGCAGTATTAGTACCAATGGTCCAGGGCCTATAGTTCGCATGCAAGTTCGAATTAATTCGACCAAGTACAGTAATATGTTGACTGAGCATTTTCTACCCTACTTTGGTCGGAATTTGGATGATAATCCCATCTTCATGCAGGATAATGCTCCCATTCACACAGCTTGCAATGTCAAGAGGTTCCTGGAAGAGCATGATATTTCGTGTTTGGATTGGCCTGCACAATCTCCAGACCTCAATCCTATCGAAAACATATGGCATTACATCAAGCAACAGCTACGCAATGATAAAATTTCACATTTGGAAGAACTTTGGACAAAAATTAAAGAAAAGTAGGATGCCCTTCCTCCGCAGTATTGCTGCAATCTAATTCAAGTAATTCCCAAAAGATTGCAGGTTGTCAAATTGCAGAAGGGCTATGCCACTAAATATTAACTAGTTCATTGTGTTCTTGTTGTATTTGTGTTACATTAATGTCCTAAAGTTACATTTAAATAACAAATTTCCATTGTGCGGACTTTCTTTTTGCCTCCTCAATTTGAAGTTATTTTTTTTTTAAATTGACGTGAACACTAGAATATTTCAATTAAAAGTCAAATATGAACAGGTAAAATTATAGAAGAATAAAACGCCAATCAAATGAGGTATAGTTTATTTAAACAGTTACATTCAGTTTAGCATAAATTTGCAGTTTTTGAAAAACGACAAGTGCGGGCTTTCTTTTTGCCGCCTGTGTGTGTTTTTGCCGCCCGTGTGTGTGTGTGTATATATATATATATATATCCTCTGTGTGTGTGTGTGTGTATGTATATATATATATATATATATATATATATATACATACACACACACACACACACACAGGCGGCAAAAAGAAAGCCCGAATTTGTCGTTTTATATATATATATATATATATATATATATATATATATATATATATATTATCCACTATTATATAACAGGAATTTTATCTGTGTGTGTGAGAGTTCGTTGCCTATGAACTTTTAAACAGCTGGGTCTATTTTTTTAAAATTTTACACAGCCTGGCAGTGTTTTTAGATAGGTTTTGTATCGGAATATTTTCGGAAAGTATCAATAATTGAAAAAATCCAATAAAAAAGAACTGGTAATTTTGACTAAAGCCTAACATCACCAGTGAATTAGAGCAGTTTTATTACGCACACAAGCAGAAAGGCCCAGCATATAAAATCAACAGTAGGTTTATTGATATGACAGGGGCGCGTTCGAAATGAAGGTTTCTGCTTAGGGCATAACTGCACCATGATACTTTATTTTTGCTTTTTAAACTTTAATTTAAGCTATTACATAAAAATAATTTTCTAAAATCAACAGTAGTTTCTTTACAGTATAATGTAGACTACAATATATTGTGGATTAAGTCACTGTGAGGAGGCATATGAAGCTTCCTCCTGATGAACCATGGTAAGTCCCTAACTAGAGCCGGCAATTAATTGATTTATTTGGAACATAGGCGAACTCATCGATTTTGATGATAATAAGATATGGAAGAGTGAAACATTTGTGGATCCTCATTGAATCCCGGGCAACGTCGGATCTCCCTTCTAGTGTGTATATATATATATATATATATATATATATATATATATATATATATATATATATATATATAATAAATTCCACAGCCAAACAACGTCGCAGCTCACAAGAGCAATGACAGTCAACGAACCGGAAGTCCAAGACTCGAGTTTTGCCCTCATTTTGGGCTCATCAGTTAGACACATCCGAACTCAGGATTCGAAACCCGAGCCTCTTGCATGCGAGGCAAGCACTCTACCAACTGAGCAAACGCCCCGCACACAAGAATTTCTATTAACCAACACAGATCAAGCAAACCGCGTCGAAATCCGACTGTGAAATGAACCAACTTCGTCTCGACAAGGGACGCGGCCGTCCAACCAGTCAATAACCCTTGCCGATGTTTCACAAGTAGGATTTTTAACTCGAAGGGACGACGCCGTCCAGCAATGCTAACCCAACGAGCAACTTATAATAAATCCTATCCTGTGTGCGGGGCGTTTGCTCAGTTGGTAGTGCTTGCCTCGCATGCAAGAGGCTCGGGTTTCGAATCCTGAGTTCGGATGTGTCTAACTGATGAGCCCAAAATGAGGGCGAAACTCGAGTCTTGGACTACCGGTTCGTTGACTGTCATGGCTCTTGTGAGCTGCGACGTTGTTTGGCTGTGGAATTTATTATACAATCTCTCACATTCTGAAAATCATATATATATATATATATATATATATATATATATATATATATTTAAATAAGGGGGGTAGTCACCAACAATGTGTATTTTTTAACATTATTTTATTATTCTGTGTCTTGGTTTTTCATTGAGAATTATGTTTGGATCTCTGTAATAATGTTTTTAAATCATTGAAATCGTTTTTACGCATTTCAGACGTTCTGTGAAGCGTCCTCGTCAGAAATTATTTTCAAATGTGTTGAAGATGTAAAAATGGCATTTTCATAGTTCATTTGAAGTGTTTCCAAGGGGTGGAGGCGTGTAAGTGTCTATTATTCATTGGCATGTTCAATTTTTATTACTCTTTTATTGGGCTTGTCGAGGCTGCTGACCTCGGCTGTAGTCACTCGTGTTGTGCTTCTCTCTCTCTCTCTCTCTCTCTCTCTCTCTCTCTCTCTCTCACTCTTTCTCTCACTCTTTCTTTCTGCTTGTGTGTGTATTTTTTTTTCCTTTAGGGTAGTGTGTGTGTGTGTGTTTTTTTATTGGTTTGAGAATGTGTGTACTGTTTTATAGTATTATGAGGTTATTTGCTTCCCTAGGAAGGTGGCTGTGATCCAAGGTCGTTACTAATGTGTATGTGTGAGGAGGTGGGGGGGCCAGCTCTTCTGAAATAAGGGTAGGGGTGCTTTCATTCTATTTTGATATTTATTTTTTGGATTCTTGGATTTTAGTATTTTAGTATTGTGATTTTTCGTTTCAGTCTTTTCGGGTATTCTTTATATTATGTTTGTTTAGATAGAGGGGTGTATTTAAAAATATGTATAGGGAATTTTTTAATGTTTCTATTTATTTGTCTCCCCATGTGGGTATGGCCAGACCCAGGATCGGTTCCTAGTGTGGGGAAGATTTTGTTCCCAAGAGGGGGGAGGGGCAATTGGAGGGGGTATAGGTATGGGAGGAGGATGATAGAAGGGATGATAGTTGTCTCAGTTATGAGCTCCTCTACTGACTGAGGAGGGAGCGAGGTGTTGGAACAGATATTACACTATGGTTCTAGGTGTTTCCTAGTGTTTTTGGTTTCGAGGTTAAGTAGGGTTGGTATTGTTCAGTGTGTTGTATTAGAGATAGGGGTGTTATGTCTGTGTGTGGTTGTATGCGCACACGTGTGTGTGTTTTAATGTGTCGGTTCTGATTTATGTGTGGGTGTGTATATGTATATGTATATGTATATGGATGTGGATGCGAGTGTACCTTGCATTTCATGTTTTTGTGTGTTGATATTAGGCTCTGCTCAGTTCAGGAGTGAATCTGGTGATGAAGTTTTTTTCCTGTGTAAGTAAATAAAAATAATTGTCTGTTTGGAAGATTGGAATTATTTTGAAGCTGTTTCCACTGCATGTGTGTACGTGTTTTGAAACATAGAGGTGTCTGTTATCTGCAATTTTGATGTTGCTCTTATGTAAGGCCACTCTATTGCTGAAATTTTTGGTGGCGCCTATGTAGGATTTGTTGCATGCTGTGCATCTTAGTGCATATACTACATTTCTGGAGGTGCAATTTAGATCCTTTTTTATTTTGAATGTTTGTGCTGGGTTTTTGAATGTGTATGTGTTACCTTCTATTATTATGCCACATACTCCACATCGCGGTTTGTTGCATTTTGTAACCCCTTTTGTAGTGTGTGGGACTAGTTTTGAGGAAGTTAGGATGTGTTTTAAGTTTTTGGGTTGGCGTTTGCTTTTTATTATTTTTGATGTTTTAAGTATGTTGTTTAGTTTGTCGTTCTGATTAGGGAGGATAAGGTTTTTTGTTATCTGTGTGAATAGTTCTGGGTTGTTTGTGTTGTGTGTGGAGACGTATGCTAAAATTTGTTCTTTGTTGTGTTCTTTTGGGGTTCTTAGTTGGTCTATTGGAATCTTTTCAGCCAGTTCAATACCTTTCTGTATTAGTGGTAGTGGGTATCCTCTTTTCCGCAGTGTTATTTGTAGTTCATTCAGTCTAGTTGAACAGAGGTGTCTGTCTGTTGCTATGGTGCAGACTCTACGTGCTAGGGAGTAGGGTATTGATTTTAGACAGTTTTTAGGATAGTGGCTTTTGAAGTGGAGGTATTGTTGAGTGTCTGTGGGTTTGTGGTAGATGTCTGTGATTATGTTGTTGTTTTGTATTGCTACTAGAATGTCTAGGAAAGGTAGTTCTGTGGGGCTTTGTTCTAGTGTGAAGTTTATTTTTGGGTGTAGATTTTGTAGCAAAGTGTGGAGTTCCTTGATATCCCCCCATGAGGTTCTCCAGAGGATAAAACAGTCGTCTAGATATCTTTTCCAAGATTTTATGAAGCGTGTTTTTATATTGTGCCCGTACTTTTGCTCTATCCTTTCATAGAGGGTCTCTTCTAGGAAGGTAAGTGTAAGGGTGGCATATGTCGGTGCCATTTTAGTACCCATTGCTGTGCCTAGTATTTGGATGTAGTTGTCTTTATTGAATTGGAAGGAGTTGTTATTGAGGATTATGTCGATGTTATCAATCACGAATTGTTTATTGAATCTGGGGTGTAAAGTCTGTGTATGTTTGTCAATCCAATATGCGATAGCTTCTTTTCCTAGGTTGTGTGGGATATTGCTATATAGGCTGCTATCTCTAATACAACACACTGAACAATACCAACCCTACTTATATATATAAGGCACTTTGAGTATGAATGAGTTTGTTCCATATGGACTCCGAAACGGCTGAGCCAACTTTTTATGAACTTTCACACAAATTTCTTTTATATGTTGAGAAATTTTCTCAGATTTATTATCGGAATGCATCTGATAAGTATCGAAAGTGGATAATCGAAAAAGTCTAATGAAAGAAACACCGTCTGATTTTGATTAAAGATAACACTTTGTTATGCGGTTAAATGGTAATAAACGAAAGAAACACAGGATTTTTAGGAAACAAAACATGTATTCACATAGATTACAGGCAAAGTGAGTTGAGTCATACCATTCCTCAACGGTTGGGCGTGTGCAACCGACCTGCTTGGTCGCGTGCCAATCTCAACCTGCCGGGCACCGGTACTCGATACCGGAAGTGATGTCACGAGAGGAAGTGACGCCATGAGATAGTCCATTGATCCCATGGAGGGGCGTCTCCAACACACTTTTATACAGTTTTACATCACAAGAAGAAGAATCCAGCATATAAAATCAAGTTTGATAAGACAGGGGCATGTACAAAAATAAATGTTTCTGTTTAGAGCATAACTGGACCATGATACGTGATTCCCAGTGAACCGTGGTGGGTTCCAGACTAGAGCTGGAAATCAGTTGATTTGATTGAAAAAAAATGACCGATTTTACTGATTCTACTAGCTTTCTCATTTGATAAGGCTCCATCGGGCTAAGTTTTTGGTTGTTGTTTATTTTTTTTAATTTTATTTTCGCTCTACTATGCATTGAGCTCTCTCACTTTAGATTTTCTATAGAAATGACTCTATTTTTTATGTATTGGTATTATATGATAAAGAAAGATTTGCAGACCCGATCGAAATTCATGTACTAATTATGATGCATTGTGTTTCTTTTGATCACATTTTCAGATGTTATGCTACTTGTATGAACCCGTTTGCATTAATCATTTTTAAGGAGGAGGGGAATTTCATGTGTCCATAGGAATCCCTTTTTTATTAAAAAGCAGGATATTCTTTCGAATATTCAAACTGCTTGCATAGCTACGAAAATGCTATTTTGAACAGAAACAGACTGTTTGAACCTCTAATAGAGATGCGTCTAAATATATGTAGCTTTCCTATGTTAGTGAACATAGTCAAGAAAAGACAACTGCGGTAATCCTCATCATCAATATATCAATTTAGAGATTGTTTAATGATTATTTAGTGTTATCATTTTCATCTATTTTGAATATTTGTTTTATCATGAAAATGGTTATGTATTTGTGATTACAGACCTCCTCTCCTTCTTATTAGGAAGAAAGTTACATTATTTAAAAGAGTTGTAGCAGAAACAAATAGAACTCTTTTTCTTGTGCGTCAGTGCCACTCCTGGCTGTGCGATATGGCACATACTGACCAATCAGAGGCATAGCGCAGGGACCTTCCTTACCCCCCCAAGGAACCCTAACTGCCTCCGTTCCGGACGAGAAAAACTCTTTCCTTTTCCAGCCAGATGCCAAAGAAAGCGGACATGTTTACTCTCTCTCTCTCTCTCTCTCTCTCTCTCTCTCTCTCTCTCTCTGCCTACACCGGTATCAACGATTCCCACTTGAGAATAACTACCGGGCAAAGGCAGACAAGTTTTACCCGAGTTATATCTTTTTGGCATCTTACCCTGACTCGCTTCAATAAAGTTTTTCCTTGTTAAGTTTTACAAGTTGTTTGTTCGTTTATTCAGTAGCATGTGTTGAAATATTTATTTTATTAGGGAGTGCCCGAAAAGCACTAATCAACTCCCTAAAGATTTGGCAACTTGTGTCGAAGATACAAAGAGGTGTGAATCCAAGAATTCACCTGATAATTTATTGGGGTTATAGAGTGAATTGTTGGTAGTTGCATTATGTATGTATTAAAGATGTCAAATCAGTGGTTGCCGACGGTAAAAAAAAAAGACAAAAGAACAAATGGAGCTCTTGTCGGCAATGAATGGATCAGCGAATGCAACTGATCGGGTGGAGGTGGAAAATGTCGAATAGATCAAGCCGAGAGAAGTAAAAAATTCATGTGCAGATCTCTCAATGTCATAAACCATCTTTAAATAGCAACGCAGGTGAAGAACAAATTACGAGATTGAAAGCAGAATTATGATTCAATTAACGGGAAATTAGCATGTCCTGAAATCGGTGTTATTTGGTACATAAGTGTTTAATTATGTAGTTTTCTTAGACCACTATGAGCAGAATAAAAATGATAATGAAACAATAGAAATGGAAAGGAAATCAGTAAAAGATATCAGAGTAGCAGAACTGTGCTTGTCAAAATATATTCTTCAGAATTTAATTTCATAATGGTTTGTGCCATTTTTTTTTCTTTCTCTTTTTCTTTTTTTTTTTTTTGTTAACAAATAGTATTGTTAGACTTGTGTACACTCTCTGTCAAAAATAAAGAAAAAAAACAATATGCTTCGTCAGTGTTCGTATTCAGGTAAAACTATAGCATCACATTAATAATTTAACTTTTCATATATAAATTATTATTATCATTTCTGATAACCTAAAAACAAACAAAAAAAAAACAACCGTTAACTTTTTATTTTGCGTAGAGTATTTCTTCTGGAGTTTAGTGCTGATGACATCAGTCACTCTTCTCTGATAACACATAAAACTGACACTACATGAACAGTTCTTCCATCGCTGCATTCGTCATGTAATCATCTCTCTCCCTCCCCCTCTCTCTCTCTCTCTCTCTCTCTCTCTCTCTCTCTCTCTCTCTCTCTCTCTCTCTCTACATTTATAGTTAAAATATCTTAACTATATATGGAATCAAAAACAAAGAAGTAAAAAAATTCCCGGGCAACGGCGGATGTGTAAGGTATGTTAAGCTTCTTTAGTTAGTTCTGTTATTTTATTTACCTAGGAGGTTAGACACAAAATCAAATCAATTTATTTAGGACGTTTGACACAAGATCAAACCTGGCTTGTGTTTCTGTGGAAGGAATTAGACTTTACTTTGACATATCCATGTATTCAGTTCGGTGCCGTTAACCAATTAGCCACCATTACTAGCTTTTTTGCTGTTTCTCAACAATTGAAATGATTTTGTCCGGCGCGTTTGTTTTTTTTTTACTCGCTAACATTTTTGTGATGAAATGTAAGTACAAAAACTTCTCTCTATATAGCTACACAAATGAATACACGTTGATCTTTATTCTAGAATGGAGTTTTTTGAGGTGGAGATTTCTTAGAGAACTGAGGCTCTGTTTCTATGTTCAGAAAATGTTTGTTTAAATATGTCTTTAAATACGTTCAAAAAGTTCCCAATAGAAGAAATATTTCTTACTAGTTCTCGTGAGACTTACATCCGGGTACTGACACTTAGTTTAGTATTTTATTTCTCGCATCAGTTAGACATTTTGAAAAAAAAAATTTTTTTTTTTCTAAAATACGTACTTTGCTGATAGTTATTAAATCTCATGGAAGAAAATAAGCGAATTAGTATTTGCATGAGAGTAAGTAACTAAGATGAATATATTTATGAATTGTTTTAATTAACAAAAAATATTAGGAATCCTGTCTTTAATTAAAAGCAGATTACTTTAAATTACTGCCGAATTCCCTTTATATCTTCTTTTTACGTATTATCCTGACAATAGCCACTTAGTTAAAAAAAAAAAAAAAGCATATTTAGGTAATATCGATTTTTTATGTCATGTTAATTATTTTAAAAAGATAAAACATGTTTATGGTTTTAAAAAATCCTTAAAGCTTAGTGAGATTTAAATCAACCATATAAAGCTATAGCCTTAGTAAATTGTACTCTGCCTAATCTCTCATTCGGTTTTTGTCAAGCAATCACGTACCTATTTGTGTACAAACAAACGAAAACATTTTAATAGTATTTGGATTGGCTGGTTTCATGATTTTTGCATAAAACTGGATTGAATTGATTTTTAAAATAATCTGAACAGTTCAAAACTTAAATTCACGAATGACACTTCAGGTAAATCTAATAAAAAATTTAATGTAAAGTTTTCACTTATATATATGATTATTAAATCATTTCTTTCTGATAGGTTCATAAGAGTAGTAGTTGAGGGGCAAAAATCAGAAGCTCACAGTATTAATGCCGGTGTCCCTCAGGGATCCATCCTGGGCCCAACTCTTTTCCTGATCTACATTAATGATCTTCCAAATCATATCCTTACATCATTTGTAGACATTTATGCTGACGACACTACCATTTATGGTACCACATCTAAGACAGTAAACGAGCAAGTACTCTCCAATTCTCTCTCCTCTGATCTTGAGCATGTAGTACAATGGGGAAAGGAGTGGCTGGTTACTTTTAATGCATCTAAAACCAAGCTTCTCTCTTTACATCATCAACATTTTAATCCACATTTGTCATCAATTGAAATGAATGGCTCTCGTCTTCAGGAGGCCTCAAGTTTTGACAAGCTTCTGGGCTTGACCATTACTCCTGATCTTAAATGGAACACGTATATCAAATCTGTTGCCAAGGCCGCTGGAAAAATGGTGGGATCTTTCTATCGATCCAGTAGATATCTCACTGCTGATGCTATTCTCTATCTATATAAGAGCCAGGTACGTCCAAGGATGGAATACTGTTGCCACATCTGGGCAGGAGCTGCTAGAAAGGACTTGTCCTGCCTTGATAGAGTTCAAAATAGACTTCGTAGCCTCGTAGGAGATGTCCTTTTCTCCTCCTTACAACCTCTATCTCACAGAAGAGATGTTGCGAGTTTGTCTCTGATGTATCGTTATTTTCATGGAAAGTGTTCAACTGAGCTTCAATCTATGGTCCCCCCTCGCCAAACTTTCACAAGAAACACTCGTCTAGCTGTAAACACTATCAATAATTTCCCCCACTCTTTATCTGTGCCTAAACCTAAACATAGATTCCATGAACAAAGCTTCTTTCTTAGAACTGCACGCATGTGGAATTGTCTTCCGTTTTCCTGCTTTCCGGCTGACTACAATATGGTTGTGTTCAAGTCTAAGGTAAATAAGTTCTTGATGAGCCGTTCCATATAAGTTATTAAATTTACCAAATTTTCATTACTAATGATTACTATATTGACCAACTTCTACTGTACACTCTTTAACCCTTATCCTTGAGTGGCCTCTGGGCCTTGATAATGTGGTGATGCCTTTGTAAAAAAAAAAAAAAAAAAAAAAAGTACTAGCAGATTAGTAGTAAGGAAGTATACACACAGAGACAGTCAGACAGACATACACACAGACATTTTTACTTTTATAGATATATAGATAGATTAGAAAAAATTGTGATCTGTTGGGTCACTTATTGAGCTCAGATTAGACTGTTTGAATCAGGAAGAAGTAAGTTGTAAAACCAATTAATTTGCTTTTTATATAAAGACAATCCAAAGTTTGATACTTTCTGTTTGCTGTCTCTCCAGCTATTGGTTTAATTGTATTAATACGTATGATAATGTTCCCTATTGCTTAAAATGAATTATGCCAATATTCTGTTTTGTAAATAGTTTTATTACCTTTAACTGTAAATATATATAGAGAGAGAATAACGAAAGTGAGAGTGATAAACACTATATAAAATAAGAGTGGGGGGTAAAACAATATAGAGTGAGAGAGGATGAGAGTAATAGACAGAAAATTAGCAAGAGATGCTTGACTTGTTGAGTAAATTGTAAACTGAAACTAATTAAAACCATTAAAAAAATTTTTACTTAATTTGTTTTTCGAACATAACTCACTTCCAATACCTAGGAATATTTTAACATGTATTTTATGTGATTAAAATGTATAGGAAAGTGCCTTAGAGAAACAAAGTCGATTAACTCAACTTTGATTTGATACTCAAAATACGATTGCAAATTGCTTAAGACCCGGTTAAGACTTAAGACTCTACCCGGTCATAGCTGATGAAACAAGAGTATGCTACCCCGTGAATTAAAAAAACGTTCTGATTCCTAAGTTTGTCAAGATACACCTGAAGAAAGTCTGTTTACGTCAACTGAAACGTTGTGAAAATAATACTTAAGATGAGAACAGTAGTCTGAATAATCCAAATAATATTAATTAAAACCATTAGAATGTTTTTGTTTTTTTTTTCAAACATTACTCAATCCTAATACCAAGAAATATTTTAGCATGTACTTTGTGTGATTAAAATATATAGGAAAAGGCCTTAAGGAAATAAACGTTTAGTATAAATAATAGATAAAAGACTAGCATATTAAAATACGCATTAATTTGAAACTTGAGTAGCAAACTTAAACAATACAAAAACTGACACTATTTTCCTATCAACTTGATTGCCACTATTTTCCTGCCTTTTGTCTGATGACGACACTGACTCATTTCTTTCACTAATGTAATGTTCACTTTCAGTATAAAATTAGTAATTTTCTGATTAAAGTTTCCATAGAATGAAATTAACCAATTCTCAGTCATCTACTTTTTTTCACTTTTAATAATAATTTCCTGTATTCTCTCATATTTCCATTTAATTTTCATTCATCTCTGCCAACCATCACTCATTAATTTTGCGAAGAAAGAAGAGAAAGAAAAATGGCCATGTATTGCGTGCGCGCCTCTGGTCGGCCATTTTTGAAAGGAAATATTATCTCTTCAGTAATAAATATGCAAATTTGTCCACTCTAGTATGTCCAGCCAGGCAGGCATGGAGTGCAATCAACTCTCCTGACAAAATATAGAAAGCTGCTATTAAAAATGACATGACAATTTTCAAGGCATCGGTCGACTCCTTTCTACTCTATGAATCACACTCTTGAATCCTAAAGGTTGCTGTAAACTTGATGGATCATACATACATACAATAGGGGTGATGGTGGCTAAGTAGTTAACAATCTAGACTGACACCCTGGGTGTGCCAAATTCAAATCTAATTCGTCCCTTTTCTTAGAGATGTTGACAACCTTCATGTGGTTCCCCCCAGAGGTATCCAACGTCTTTCTAGAAAGAAATCGGGCATCGAAAATCAACAATAATTATCTGATTTTTGCGTAATAAATGAGTGATGCTCAACACCACCAACTACAATAATAACAACAGATCGTCTACAATATGTCGTGGCAAGACCATGTAAGAAACAAAATGCTGTATGGTTTTCTTTTCACGCATATTTTTAATTGTTTAATGTTGACTTTTGGAGTTGGCTGGACATGTTGTCCTATCGCAGCAGACCTGTTGAAAAATTGCTCCTGTGTTCCCAAAGTTCAAGTGACGAGCTGAAAAACCTCATACTATGCTCGAAACTCTTCTGGAAAAGAACACTGACCTATCGGGCTTGAATCTTTTGGCTGAAATGAGTTAGCGAGTATGATGGCGCACCAATTTTGTGAATGTTGCATTATCAATTGATGGATGATTCAAGGCAAAACAAAAAAACATCCAATCAGACACTGTAAAACTTTTGATGTATGATAAGCAAGTGTTCACGTACTGTTCTGTTTTATGTGCTCGTTCTTATAGATACTTAAACTTAAATGATTGGCTGTTCATTGTTTGTTGATACTCATGGTTCAGTATTAATTTCATTACATTACTTCATCTTTGTCATATCCATCACTCTGTCCATAACTCTGTTTTCAATTCAAATTTCAATATTCAATACTACGCTAAAGTTGGTAATGTGCGAAATCTAAAGACTTAAAGGGAAACGTGTGATTCTGGCATCTCATTATAATTGAAAGATTCAATTTCTTTTTCCAACCAAATACTGAGGAGTGAAGAAGAGCACACGAAACTCTCGTCTCTAAAGTTGAGATGAGAAACAAACTTAAGATATTTTACTCTGTGCCTAGCATTCCAGAAAATAATGAATTTTATTTTACGATTGAGGTTACTATATATCAGTCAAGAGGCACTCAAGGATAAGGGGTTAATGAAGATAAATGCTTATCAGGAGCACTGTGGCACTATTAACATTGGTTAATGGTATGATCTGCAGTGTTTTATGATGTGAACTTGTTAACATGGGATTTGAAGATGATCAAAGTTGTAATTAGCAGGGAACTAGTTCTGCAGTAACGTCTTATGCAGGTGACAAGCCCTAGCAAAGAATCTCTTTCTCTGGAAATTTCGCCTTATGTTAAGCACATAGAGAGAGAAAACAGCACCTGCTTTTTTCTCAAAGTAATGACACTTTATACAAATCTTCAATACTAATGAATACTGCAACATTATCCCATTGATTACTGTACACAAAATAACCCTTATCCCTAAGTGGCTTCTGAGCCTTGATAAGTGGTGATCTTCATGTAAAAAAAAAATTTAATTTCCGTTGGAGGATTATAGACCCCAACCCAATGTGTGACTCTCTAAAAAAGTGGGATATATGGATGAAATGCAACCAATAAAGTAAGGATAGACAGTGATTTGTTAGAACAGAAAATGGAGGGAATTATTCTGTAACAATTAAAGGCTATATGCAAGCTTTAAAAGTAAAAAAATTTCCATTCACATCTTCTTGGAGATTATAATGCTCAGAATTCTTGCAGTTCCAATATCCATACAAAGAAGACACAAAAAATTACATTATTTATAATGAAAATACTACAGTTGGTATTTTTTCCACTTGAACAGTATTTTGATATTCATTGTTTGCTTTTCTGGAATAAATGCAAAAGGAATTTTTTTGTATATTCAAAGGAAGAAATCTGTCACATGTTTTTATTAATTGCTTCTCTCATATTTACTTTCCTAAGTAATAGAATGGGTGACCATTTGCAAAAAAAAAAGCTGTATTTGCTCTCCGCTTGGCATTGTTTTCAGTCGTTTCTCTTTAGCACCAGAATCATGTGGTGTCAACTCTAGAAAAAAATGGTTTTGGATTGTGCAACCCTTACTTAACAATTACATG
This sequence comes from Euprymna scolopes, assembly GCF_053919585.1. Lineage (NCBI taxonomy): Eukaryota > Metazoa > Mollusca > Cephalopoda > Sepiida > Sepiolidae > Euprymna > Euprymna scolopes. Next base: position 91,063,564 of record NC_136482.1, read on the forward strand.
TGTAAGCACTCTAACTATAGGTACTCACTCTGTCAAAACTGAATAGAGCCATACCAATTCTGATATTCACAATACACAGTTTTCAAGACAAATTTGACATTTTGGGGGAACTGGTGAAGTTAAAGAAGTTCTCAAATCACCCTCTCCAGCCAGGGATTGACAACAGCGAGTACAACCATCCAAATTTAATCTAAGTCCTTTTCGCGAAGATGTGGGATGGCATGGTATGACCTTGCTAGAAATATAATAAAAGACTATTACAGTTTAAGGAAACTTTGTGTTCATGAGGATTGTAAGCTTGTCACCTGCTTATCTGTGTGTTGTATAGTTGGTCATGAGTAGTTCTCTTCGATCTTGTCCGTAAGTAGTTAGTCCTTGTAACGCTTGTAACTCTGATGTCAATCTCTCTTGTCAAAGTCCACGTTACCTTACTTGAATCTTGCATCACTTTATTTTCAGCTTCTGAAGAAATTTTTATTTTGTGAATACAAACAGAACGTCTGCCATGATCCTTCCTTCTAGCCACTACTTTCACATTTATATCAATATTCTCTAGCTCACATCTCGCAATCTACAAGGTATTCAATAAGCACTGAGATGCAGTTAAGATTTCGGTATTTTTAAAATCCGGTAGTAATCATCATTCTCTTTCACCTGATGCTGCCCTGTCATCCATAGTTTCCAGCTCTTAGACTCACCGACCGTATACAGAAACAGTTATCCATTGCACTTTGCCACTATTAAATATTTCAAAAGTGTTCTGAAATTAGAGAATATAAAATATTTATCAAATTTCTTTTGTTTCTGTTTTACTATGAAGTTCATTTACAAATGTCTTAGTGTTATTTAAATCTATGCTCTATATCCTGTGGTTACACACCCATTGTCACTGCTGGTTCAGCATTATTATAATGAACTTGTGTTCAAGAGAAATAAAGGACGTATTGCAAATTATTAAGGTCATCCATGACTATAAGTTTGATTTTCATAAAGCAATGTTTATAATCATATCATCATAAACAAAGCCAACAAGTGTATTTGTATGGATAATGCAATGAAAATTCTTGTAATTTAACTCAAGTTAAAAGGTCCTGCTTCTGCATATGCTTTTTCTGTCATCATCATCAGTTTTACATCTGTTTTACATACTGGCATACATTTGACATGTTTAAGAAATGACATCCAAACTAACCTATCTTTGTTCAAGCTTTTATTTATTCCGTTTTCTCTCAAGTCCATCCTTATCACTAGCTCCCAAGTTTTTTGGCCTTTCCTTGTGAACTGAACCTTCTACCTTAATTGTTCTTCACCTGCTAAACACAAGAACTTTCATCCATTCTTTCAATGTGTCCATAATATCGAAGTCTCTTGTTCTGCACACATTCTCCGACATTGTTCAGATATAATCTTCCTTTGAGGTTATTTCTTTATACAACACATCCTCTATGTTTGGAACATGTTCATGCGCAAGTTGCATGGCCTTATATACCTAAACGGACATTCTTAGTATATATATAAGTCATAAGTGGGTCAGTGCCACTTTAACTTATGCAAAATTAACAAGCAAAGCAGATGAAAGAAAGGGGTGAATAAAAGTAAGACAGTGCAGAGGATAAAAGTATAATCTCTGAAAATCCTAAACTGCGTTTTCTTTTGATGCTTACCATTTTTCTGTATAGCAGATTGTTATTTGAGGACTGGGGATTTTGGAATTTCATGCAAGTAGAATTGTATGAAAACACAAAATAGCAGAAATTGAATAATTGTCTGTGGCCGGATAAATATTTGGAGGCATTTAGATTTTTCTCTTGCTGACAAAATAAGAAAAAATAATCTTGTAAAAATGTTATAATTGTATAGATGACTTCAAACTTTTGTTAACAATTTATAGATTTATACATATGTGCCACATTTCATTGTTGGATTATCTTGTTTTTGTTATGGAAAAGAATATGCTGTGGTTATTGTAAGATAGTGCATATTGTAAGATATATCTAATCGCAATTTCTGAACTGTTCAAGGATATATTATTATTTTTAACTATTAACTTGAGTTTAGTTACCATTTTCTCAGTTTTTAGTACTATTATTTTTTAGCTATAGTATAGATGACTTAACTGACTTATGTATATATGCCAAAACACTTTGTCACAGCTTGGTAACAAAATTCTGACACTTATCACAGTTTGGGGTCAGCCATTCAGCTGTCAGGGGCAGCAAACCAGTATCAATCCTTATTTGGTCGTTAATCTCTTTAGTGGTTGTTTTTCAAATTTCTTCAATGAAATATTCTTTATATGATTTCCTTACATTGTTGGAGTTTGATATCCTGGAAACATGGCCAATCGCAAATATTTTAAAGAACGTCATTAATGGATCTCTTAATATTAAGCCTCCTTCTAATCTTTGCATTTCTTTATCTCAAAATTACTTCAAGTATAGTTTTTCAACATTTCATTTCAAACACATTCAACTTCCGTTCAGACTCTACTAATATAATTCATGTTTCACTTTAATATACAGCAATATAAACTATCAATGAATTGTAAAGTCCTTCTTACACCATACGTTCTCTTTAGTTGGCAAAATCCAGAAATTTTTATTTTTATTCTTCTGCTAATGCAAGTTGATCCTGAAAACACTGGACCAAGAAACACAAAATCGATTTCATTAGTAGAAAGTTATGACAAGAGGAAAATATATTGATAATAGAAAAATATATAGTAACGCATATAGATTTATTGGCCAATTTGAAACAAGGAAGTACAATACAATGTGCAGGGGTTATCAGAGTTCATTATGCCCGGCATTTCGAAGCCTAAGGTGGGTGTTAGGTAACAAGATAAGGATGCGATGTCTAGCAATATATATATATATATATATATATTAAAAAAGATTTATCTTAATTTGAACTTGCAAGATGAAAACAATATACAATCTTATTGTGGTTGTAAACAGTTTAGCAAACAGAATAATGCACATACAGAAACAGGTTTGTAGGGGAGGCAAGTTGTCGAACTGACTGGATAGAAACAAGCATGTATGTTCTTAATAGCTCTAGAAAACAAATATATATATATATATATTAGAAGGTTATAAAAAATATATAGCAATTAAGATCCACATAATTTTCCGTGTTTCATCCACATGAGGATTTGTCTGACTATGGCACGGAATTGATATTAATGCTCGTTTTTATATACGCACGTGATGCTAAATTTGCTTTTAGATTTACAGCAACAAATGGCAGTGCATTAATTAAGGGTTCCATTAACGTTTAATTCACCTCTTTGCTTGTTCACTTTTGGAGGGAATTGACTGTCCTTCTTTGTGTATTAAAAACTAACCTAATTTTAACTAGGATGTGTTTAGGTATGTCTGCTTATATGTTTATGTATACTTGTTGACTCTTCAATAAAAGAAAAGAGGAAATATACAGTGTGTATGCATGCGTTTGTTATTTCGCTTCTGCAGTTTAATAAATTCGGGGATTCTTTAAAATTTAGGATTGCAGATTTCTCATTCAGACATCGTTTACATGGGTCGTCCAAATTCCTACACGTACTGGCTTTTTGTATTTCGTTTAACTCGACTATCGGTAAACGTCCACTTTATTTGAACTCCTAGTTGTGGTTCGGTAACAACAATAACCTACCATTTTAAGCAGAAATTTAAATGTGATATAGACAAACAGATGCATGTTGGTAGATATACACAAGTGAAATATGGCATTTAAAAAATGAATAGGAAAACTTCTTGTCATAATTAAATATCGGGCAAATTAAGGTATCTACACGAAAAATGATGGAAAATTACTAAGTAAAATTTTAATTAAAAATATAAGTCAATTTTATCGTATATTATTGATTCTCTAATTGGCACGACCGCATTTTACACATTTAAAAGCAAAAATAGGGGAGATCAGTGATTAACTGCATTCGTGCTAATAAAGCATTGGAAATCTACATATCAATAAACGTGAGAATGTGTGTGTGAGGACACTTCTTAACCTACAATCAAGGAATTTTGATCTACAGACTTGCAATTTGTTATATATGTGATTCAGACATATGGAAATTTTTTAATCCGTTTTCATTCGGAAAAAAAACGAGCTGCTTAGGGGATAAAATTGAAAAATTCGTACATGGAGTGGGGGGTCATCGGATTTCTATCTGTTAATAAACTGCTTTACAAATACGCATGCGTGAATCGTTCACATGACAGCTTACTTATGTTAAGAATAAGTAGGTTTGAAAACACTTTACTGGAACGTGGCAAGCTGGCTTAATGGCTGTCATACTTGACTCACTGTCTTCATGTTTAATTTCAAACTCAGCTGAAGTATTTTTCTTCCAGTTCTTTTTTTTTTTTTACTTCAATCGGACTTGATACTTTTTTTTAGGTCCAGGTTTCAATTTCAGCTCGATTTTTTTTTTTTTACTTAGAAGAAGTTAACTGTTTAGAAAAAAAAAACATTAATACTCGCATGCACATGTCGCAGTTTCTTTCCGTTTTTTTTTTTTTTTTTTTTTTTTTTGCGGAGGGAGATTGAACGTTACATTTAATACCTACGATATTTCTATTTATAATAAATAAGAATTCTGCTTTAATTAAAATATTATATTTATGTGTATTTTACGACCGGGAAACGCCGGGCGGCCTGCTAGTATACGATAAAACTGCTTTATATTTTAAATTGAAATTTTACTGGATAATTTTCTATAACTTTTGTTACAGATACTTACTTTTGCCTAATGCGTAATTATATCAAATAGTTTTCTGTGAATTTATTTTTAACTTGTACATGCCTAACTAAAAGAACCATATTGTTTCCCAACTCTCTACCACGATTGCCTGTTATAAATCTGGCGCCCATCACATTAGTCCTTTTCATTTCAATGGTAATGTCTTACTAAAATTTAATATATATATATATATATATATATATATATATATATATATATATATATATATATATATATTAGTCTGTCAACGAGAGTTAAAAAGATCACAACTGCATTAAAACCCCAGAAATGTTATAAGCATGTTGCTCAGAATTTTACGCCTCTGCAACATATAAATGTTCATAGCTCTCTAATTTGATTATATGAAAAACGATTAGGATTAATCTGTTATGGAGATCCATTCAATTAAAGGCGTGGGAAAGAAATGCATTGGTTAAATTATAGTAAAGCTTTTAAGAAGGACAGAAAAGAAAGTATATTCTTGAAAATTTTTTCGATAGAAAAGTTTTTGTGTTTTAGTTTTCAATTTGTTAGAACAGCTTTAAGAAATTGTTAACTTTCTCAAAAGTTTTAAAAATCATTTTTATATGGAAAATGTAAAAATCTTTAAAATATTAAAGTTTTGTTTCTCCAAATCAAAATTAAATATTAATAAAAAGATGACAAAATGGTGCTGGTTTTATATTAAATAGGACATAAAACTATAAACTTGCATAAAATATTATTTGGAAATAGAAAAGTCTATAAAGGGGAAAATATTCTTCCGGAAAAATACCAGAAAAAGATTGCACCTGATTGTTGTTTTCATTTTATTTTTTTTAATTGGTTTTAACGAGTAAAAGGAATATAATTAGGGGTGTAGGATAAGTAAGCTCTGCATTATCCCAATAAACCTACTCTTACAGAATTTCACTCATCCTTTTTGGCTCTATCTCCATATATATATATATATATATATATATATATATATATATATATAGAGAGAGAGAGAGAGAGAGAGAGAGAGAAAGAGAGAGACATAGAGATATAAAAGTG
>NC_136482.1:91726842-91759342 GCF_053919585.1 Euprymna scolopes
GTGTTCATATTGTTGAAAAATGGAGACAGGACTTATATATAACGAGACAGGGTACAGGCAACTACAGGAGAGCCTAGCATGTAATTCAATGAGAAGAGCTTTTTGAATATCTAGACAGATAGATCGAGAGTGCGTTTGACATTTACGTTTGACAGTTGTACATATAATATAAACGCGTCACCTTTCTCGTTGTAGTGATGAACACAGAAAGACGGAAGTTATAAAAAACATGATTATCATTTATTCTTCGACCGGTCGGAAATGATTCTGTATTTCAGGGATTCAAAGTTGTTACATGGTTATCTCTAAACCCTCTCGCTTCCTTGACTCTAACGGAGAATCAGTCTGATATCCTCTGTTTCTCTGATCTGACTCCCTTCTCTGGCTTCTCCTAACTGACTGATTCTGATTCTGACTCATCTAACTACATTCATAACTCATGACGTCACTGCATGATCAAGCACGTGCATATGAAAACACATGGCACAACATGCCTCCGTGTTTTAAGCATGCATTGTTATTCACATGTTTCTTACAAAGTCGACCCTCTAACCTAATTTTCGTAACCCACTTTACAAATAACATTTTCCATTGTCCGTTTTTAAATTCCTTATTTTAATTTTCATTTTTATAACAGAAACAAAATTCATCATTACATTCCTTTTTCAATAAACAGATATCTAACTATTTTGTGTGAGCTAAACAATGGCAATTCCACGTTCCTTATTTCCAATAACATTCTGTATTTATTTTAACTTATGATTGGAATTCTCAATTCCAAGTCTAGCCTCGCAAGTTCGAATCCTTGACTATCCGATTTCATATTTATATTAAACTAATTCCCTATTTTTTTACTTACATGAAAAGGGGACAGCCCTTATCATGTAACACTTGAAACATAAAAACTTTTAACAAAATGACTGGATTGTGCATTAAATGAACCGAAAAGGGTTCATATGTCGTAAAACGAAACAACTAAACTCTTTTTTATATTGTTCGATTATTCAGATGATATGTTATTTTAAAACTTTATTTTTTTCTTAATTTTCTTCTGTGGATTTTAACAAATGAATGAAAGGATTGTCACCTGGGTTGTCACAACTAATGTAAGTGGATGGATAGAGAGAGACACGTATGGACAAGCAGAAAAATGGTAGGAAAAAAATGCGAAAAGGATGGGATGATTCGCCTTATCACGTTTTTATGTTTTGGTTTAGTGTTGAATTGAAAACAGGCTCATGACCCGAAGTTGAACGAAGACGGGAAAAACAAAAGGGAGAAAGAATAGAAATAAATGAAGGAAAAAATGAAAACAAAGTGTAGAGTGATTGCAAGAAGTAAAACAAGTCTTACAGTGCCATTCTCAATAAATTTGCTTCGCCATTTCTTTTGTCACTAGAATTAATGAATACAAACGCTTCATCTTTTCAGTTGACCAAGTTAACTGCTGACTGATTTCTCTTGTCAAAAATACAATTAGGTCATCTTGGAAATTGTAATGCACAATCATGTTTTTAATGTGTGTGTGTGTGTTTATATATTTATATATATATATATATATATATATATATATATATATATATATATATATATATATATATATATATAAGCAACAAGTAAAAATTAAGTTTACAAGCCAAAAGCCTCTGTAAACTTAAAGAGAATATGAATTAATGTAGGGACGATTAATCGAAATTGGAAAACAAAAAAAATCGGAATTTTGGGGGGTATCGGAATCGGTATCAGAATCGAAAAAATGTGTGCCTATATTCCAATGCCAAACTCGATTCTTTTAATTGTCTGTTTTATTTGATTTTGTTTAAAGTAAAATCTCGGGGATAATATTTGAATCATCCCATCATAAATATGAATATTAGCATTTATATAGTAATCCTAAACAAATAAAAAAAACAGCTAAATACAACAAAATAGGAAACCGTTGTCATACAAGAACAAAATTAAAGACTTAAACTCTTAACACTCACTTTTCGCATATATGACTAGTTTTTATATAATGCAGTTTCAATTCCTGCCAGTATCAGCATATTCATGGTTTCGCTAAAATAAGTATTTGCTAATATCTTTTCATTTGATAAAAAGAATGCATTCTTTGAAACTCCACGGATTACGGAACTCTTAATATTTCTTTTTGAGTAACCTGTCGAGTAATAAATTCTTGTAAATTATAATTTACGGTCTTCAATTGTGTTTTTAGTACAATGAGTGTTTCAGGATTATCTAGTAGTAAACTAACTTCTTACATTTTATGAACAGAACTCCATTATGTTGTATTATTATTTTAACTATATAGTCCTACGATTTAAAATTTTTTAATGCTAACTATATCATAGAATATATAAAAATATTTATATTAAAAATATAACTCCGTTCAGATAAATATATATTGTCTAATATCTTTTAGTTATATATTTAACCCTTTAGTTCATTTCTGAATTTTTGAGATGAGGATTGGTTATTTGTATTATTTGGATTCATCGGAATACTGTCCTCATTTTGAGTGTGATTTTCACAACGTTTCGGTCGATGTAACTTCCGACCTTCTTCAGGTGTATCTTGTCGAACTCGGGAATGTTTCTGTCGAACTCGGGAATTTAAACAGATTTTTCAAGCAGAACCCTTTATTTATTTCACAGACTGGATAGAAGTCCTAAGTAATTTGCAATTGTATTTTTTGGCCGCCTATTCAGGAGAATATTACTTTTTACAATTGACTTTTCCATGTACTCTACCCACTGTACGACAGGTCCTTGCGGACAATTCTAGTATGAATTTTAGGAGCTTTAAAACTATTTTTATTTTAAGTTGTAAATATCACTATTTATTACTTTATATAATATATATATATATATATAAATATATATATATATATATATATTTATTATTTTTACTTATTACTTGTATATATTATCTATTGTTTATGATTACTAGTTCCCATATCATATTAAATTCGACAATTGTTTATAATTACTGGTTCCCATATCGTATTATGTTCGAGAGAAACATTCCCGAGTTTGAAAAGATACACCTGAAGAAGGTCGGAGGTTACATCGACAGAAACGTTGTGAAAATCACACTCAAGATGAGAATAGTAGTCCGATGAATCCAAATAATACCTTTATTTCATATTATAATAATAATGCAGAAATGCATAGGTTAAATGGATATTCCAAAGGAAGTCCAAACTCGATGAAGAAAAATTGACCAATGTGGTATAATAAAAAAAAATGTTGATTAGTCAGATATATATATATGTAATCGTCCAATAGAAATTATAAATAATCCAAGTGGTTGAATGATAAATTCCAAATGTGAAGATGGCATTCTAAAATTGCAGTATCAACTTCCATACAAATATGAGTTTCATCATTTGTAGTTTTCAATTTATGTGCTAACCAGTAAAATTTATAGCCTGTTTATGAATATCATTTTGCTGACTATTTTCCTCTGAGGATAAAAGTCATTCTTTGAAACACAATGAAATAAGGAAATTTTTAAAAAGTTTTTCACATGTATTCTTTGTCGAATTATAAATTTGTTGTCATATTAATATTAATATTTGTACTTACTTTAAGTTTACAGAATTATTCAATTTGTAAACTTGGTAAGATTTTTTGAATTCATATATATATATATATATATATATATATATATATATATATACTAGCAAAAGTACCCGTCGTTGACTGGGTTCAAAAACAGCCTACAGCAAATGGACTCTGATTTATGAAAGTATGATAGGTTATAAAAAGGAAGGGTTGTCAATTTGGGTTGAATTTGGGGGTATCAAAACCAAAGCAAAATATGATGAAAGTAAAAATAAAATAGGTAAACCCCATAATTTATTATACGATACCTGTTCACACTGAAACACTTATCACAATATGCTGTGGATCTATATTAAAAACCTTGTTAAACTTTGTGACATATTTCCATTCTATGGAGGTCAGGTGCGAATGAACACCCCATAATTTTATTATACCATATTTCTTCAAACTGAAACATAATTATCAAAGTATACTTACGCAGATAGATATGAAAAGTATTTATTAAAGTTCGTGCCTATTTCCATTCTATGGAGACCAGGCGCGCACGCAGAACCCACAATTTTATCATACCATCCCTATTTAAGTTAAAACATACTTATCAAAGTATTCTTATGTATATCTATATCAGAAACACTTGTAAACATTTTTTTTTTAATTTTTTATTTCCATACTTTGTGGACCAGGCGCGAACGCAGACCCCACAATTTTAATGAACCACTGTTCTGCCAGATCAAACATACCCATTCCTATGTCTCGATACATCTTCTATCATTATATGTAATCAGTTTTTAAAATAGTCAACTATATAGGAGCCTATTCGTGACAAGGCACATGCACACACACATACACATACAGACATTCAGCTTTATATTATAGATATAAGTATTTTTTTTTACTATAATAATTAAATACCTACAGACACTAGTGTTTCATCCTTTCGGGAATCTTCAGTGCAGGGTGTCACGATTAACACCAGTCGAACGATTCGAACCCCGCAACACTAGACATCTCTGGCTCGATTAGCGAAGACCTAATCCATTCGGCTACCATTAACCGTGTGAAATAACATTGAATTTAAACATTTTAATTTTAAATGTGCATTTACGTCAGTCAGACAGTGATCTAATCGTTATACGATGATCTATGCATAAGAGCTAAATTGACCGACTTTAATTCAACTAAAAGTGCTCAACGATAAGAAACGAATTTCTTAAAGGGGCTGTCATAATTATTTTTTTTTACTATAATAATTAAATACCTACAGACACTAGTGTTTCATCCTTTCAGGAATCTTCAGTACAGGGTGTCACCAATAATACCAGTCGAACGATTCGAGCCCCGCAACACGAGACATCTCTGGCTCGATTAGCGAGGACCGTATCAATTCGGCTACCATTAACCGCGTGAAATAACGTTGAATTTAAACATTTTAATTTTAAATGTTCATTTACGTCAGTCAGACAGTGATCTAATCGTTATACGATGATCTATGCACATATATATATGCATGTGTGTGTGTAATTTCATACATTAAATGTTGAATAATAAAAGGTACATATAATTTCATTATAACATAAAACAATGAGGAAAAGTAAAAGAGAGAAAAAAGAAAATTTTTTCTTTCTTTTACTCTATATCTATCTATCTATCACTTTTACTTATCGTTCTTTTACATTTACTTATCGTTCTGATGTTATAATAAAATTAATTGTACCTTTTATTACTCATCTTTTACTTAATACATTTAACTTTTTTACTTAATATATTTAATTGCTCCTCCTAACAGTATCGAGCTTTTTCTGTCATAAGTTTTTGTTAAAGATATATATTTTGATAACCTAATTGCAGATATGTATAATTTCTTGTCAACTCAGTTGTTTTCCTAACATTTGACTAAAGTTTCTGTAGATTTAATCATGTAATTATTATTTCCAATATGTTTAGCCATTATGCAGAAATTCCAACGATGGACTCTAAGGACTTCTTTTGTGTGCATTAATTTTTATTTCATCGAAGATGAAAAGTCAGGACATTTCCCCTGATTGCTGTCCCAGAATCCACAAATAGATAACTTAGATAAAACTATCCTCTAATTAATTTCCATTATTAGCACCTTTTGTCGAAGCTAGTGTTATCGACCTCCAACATCCTCCCTTCCCTTTTCACCAACTGGGGTTGGCTCAAGTCTGATGAGGCGGTTTCAGCAGCACTCTCATGGTTGTGTATTATTCCCTCGGCACTAAAGCCAACAGAGTGTAGGTCATTTTTGAAAAACCTTTTTCCCTACTGACTGAGGTCTTTTGCTGGTCTTGTGTAGTTCTAGTAGATATACTCTCTTAGGATTTGGATTCTCTCTTTCAGAAGGGGTTAATTTATTACTAATTGCTTGAAGCGTCTCTACCGGGAAATACCGACGAGGCTGTCCGAGCACTTTTTTCTGGCACAAGTGCTTTTCCTCTTGGGAGACATTGGGGAGTATTTTGAAGAAAATCAGTTTGAAACATAAAATACAAATGGCGGCAAAGGATATTTGCTGTAACATTTCCTATACCGTTACATATCAAAATATTTAGATTTCTTTTAACTATTATAGCGGCATTACTATATATACATTTCTTGTATACAGACGATTCATATTAATTACCTTTCTTTCTACTATTAGAAAAGCATAGGCCCGTACAAACTCATAATATACTGCTCTTAGACACTTCCATATATTCATTAATGATGATAGCACGTTCGCTTCGATGCTTAACAAATAACATGTTTTTATTTGTTTCCTACGTCATGATAATCTATGCCTACTATTTTCATTTGGGGGGGGGGTAACGTCCTAAGGTGATCATGGAATCTCTTCGATTAATCTTTTCTGAGCAATGCTAGAACATGGGAAGCAAATGTTCATATTAAATCAATCACAGAATCACATCAGTAATTCAATTTTTCATATATAAATTATTATTTCTGGTGATATAAAAGAACAGAAAAACACCAATCGTTGGCATTTTATTAAGAGTGAAAGATTTCTTTCAAAATTTATGTCAGGCAACAAAAGTGAAAAATTGTCTGTAGTTTTTCGCCGACAATTAATCCCTACTTTTCGTTTGACGTACAAGCAGTTTTTGTGCTCGACAAAACGTTTCCTTGTTCTTAAAACAGAGAAAAAGAAGAAAAAATAAGGGTTGTATTCAGAATTCTTCTTAACAACCAGCGTTCTATTTCTCCTTCCTCGCTACGACCATCGTACTTCTCTTTTCATCCTCTCCCCAACTGACAGCAACCTCACGTGCACGAGATAGATGTCATTGCCCTGGAACAAAGAAAATACGTCTTTTTATATTGCTGCCTTCAACCACGATTTGCATTTATCTTATTTTTCATATCGGAGAAGTTTTGGGTTCGAATGCCAGCGTTTCTCTACAGAGAGCGGTGGTGCTTATTGATGTGGTTCTCTACACCGTTATTACAGAAAGTGAGTCAGGATTGTTATTTATCTTTATGGCGGTTACCATAATGTAATTCTTGTTGGGTAGGTCACCATTTCGGGGAGTCGTCGAAATTAATAAGACGGGAGTAGAAACCGACCTGGGAATAATAATAAAGAAACAAAGGAACTTCCAAACGAAACGGTTTTATATTCATTTCAGCGTACAAGTGGTATCGGGTTATAGAAAGTTCGTGATTTTCATTTTTGTCCCCTGACTCTGGAACCACTCGCATCTCCATCTTTCTGCTTCCAACACTTTTTGTATCTCTCTTTTTGTCTTTCCCACCAGAACTGTTCTCCGTCCTGATTGATTACAACCTCTGGTCACATTTTTGAGGAAAGGAGGAAGGAAGGGGGGAAGGAAAGAGTAGAGAGAAAGAGACATGTAATGGAGAAATAGTAGTCTTGGCTTCACTACATCTTCTCGCTTCAAGGCTGGAAAGGGGAACTTTTTTCTTTACTCGCTATTTTGTAAATAAACGAATTCATGTTTATTTATATGCAAATAAATACACATTGGTCTTTATTATAGTTTACTTCTAATTTCTGTCTACTCGTTGTACTTCTTTTCATGTCTATCATATTACAATCTGTTGTTATCCGTTCATGTACCACACGCGATTAGTGTCTACTCATTGCTGTGTATTTAAAATAGTTTATCATAATATGTTAGCTATGGTTAAATCATGTTGAAATGTTTGTCGTAAGATCAACAAAGTTAATCAATGCTGAGCTTGATAAGTACTTAGATGGGTAACTGTAACACTAGAAAAATCACAAGATGCCGGAATATTTTCTACTTTAATTCTTTCCTCAATCTGTTTGTCTTTCTATTCCCTACTTTCTCGTCAGTACTAACATGCAGAAATTTAAACGTAATGTGAATAAAAATCTTGCTGCTCAACTCTCCACCCAGATTGCTCCTATAAACGTGACGTCTATCACAGTAGTCTCATATGCTTCAGACAATATGCTTTTGCCTGGAGTAAAGAAAAGGTGGTTTTGTTTTTCGTTTTTTTAAATACCAGGTGCCATAAGTTTGAAAGTAGAAGTAGTTATAATGTTTTATTAAAAAAAAAATTAATTCATTTATCCTCTACCCAACTATTATTGAAATAATAGGGTTAACTAAGCTTAGTCTAGTACACTTAGTGATTGCAGTGGAGTGCAGTAAGTGATTGTAAACTTAGTAAGAGCTTGTAGTGGACGTGTTCAACAATTAATAGAGATTGTTACGTTGGCTCTGCCATCGAAATAATACAACCAAAATACTGAGGTACAATGTACAAAGAATAAATTTATTTAACGAACAAGACAAAACAATAAGGGATTGTATTTTGTGTACATTTGTTCGTTCATTGTGTATGTATGCGTATATAGTATTCACACAAGTTCGTTAATGTATACCTTGTGTCGTCTTACCTTAAAACGAAATTACGCCTGTCACGACAAACGCAATGTAACGTCTGTCTACATTGACGATTCATTCGAAGAAGGGACAGAGATAGGTAAAGAACGGAAGTAGATAAAGACACCACCTGTCGGATAGATCTAAAGCTGAGACGAGAGCAAATAACTGGTGCATTTATGAGTAATGTTTGTGTGCGTGGGTGCACGAGATACCTATTTGCATATCAGTCTGAGAAGTGTTTTAGGCAAAATACCATGAGTAACAACCAACATGAAAATACCAACGAAAAGGACAATCTAACAAAGAAATAAAAGGTTTGCTCAAGGTAAGTAACCCTGATTGAAGACCTAATGCATAAAAGTTATATTTTTTTTTTACTTCTAACCTCCCCTTTTTTATTTTGTTGCATTTTCACCCTAAACAAGACACAATGCCAATTGCATATGGGGAGCTACTATCTGGGATAAAATTTGCAGGGATACTATGTAGGAAGTTGAGCAGCAAAATGTCTGTTTACATTATACTTGAACTTCTGCATGTTAGTACAGTCAGGGAAGCAGAGACCCGGAAGGGGATTCCAAAGTCTAACAGACCAAAGGAATAAACTATAAGAGTGAAAGGTTTTCTGGCATCTGTGTGGGGTTGGGATTTAGCTGCTTGTTGGGTTTGTTGGAGGTATTTACGTAGAGGGGGTACAAGGGCTTGAAGTTCGTCAGAGCACCTACCATTACAATACTTGTAAAACAGATAGAGGGATGCAACATTTCGTCGATGGGACAGAGGCTGAAGCTTAGATGACAGTTAAGGACCTATCAGGTTGGCGACTCTCTTTTGAATCCTGTCTAAGTGTGAGAGACTAGTAGCAGATACACCAGCTCAAATGTGGCAACAATACTCCATACATGGACGAATAGTGGCCTTGTAGAGGTGCAGGATACTATCAGGCATAAGTAACTTTCTAGCACGGTAGAGAAAGCTCACCTTCTTTGCAGCAGCCGTGGCAATTCCCTCAATGTATTTGTTCCAATTCATATTCTCTGTGAACGTTAAGTCGAGGAATTTGAATGATGTACTTTCAGGTAATGTATCATTAGCCATGGCTATTAGTAGTTGAGAAGGTTTCTTATAATTATTAAAGGAAAGAATGTTACTATTTATTTTTTACCATATTAGTCATATTTATCGCACGATGACAAAAGTTTATTTGAATTTGAACTTGAATGAATTTCTCCTTTCAACTCGTGTAATAAAAAGTTGCAAAAATAACGATTCTTCCCTTATCTGAAAGTATGTTGTTGTGACAATGCTCTTTCTTAGTTATGAAAGCACATGTTCATTATTATTTATAAATATTACAATTAATGTATATATAATTGATTTCTTTTAGTCTGTCCAGATGTCCATTCCACTGTTTCTCAGAAATTACTGGGTCAATCTGTATGAAATTTGATATGGACCTTTATGATAAAGTGCAGTGAATTAAGTATATTACCACTATTTTTATAAGGGTATCTCAAACTTTTGGTTGTTTTTAGCTACAACGTGTCTTAAAATTAACAGCGACATTATATATCTACATAAATGATCTTTTATTTTGATGGAGTAGAATTTTTTTTATCATTTTACATAAAAAAAATTAACAAATAAACTATATTCGATTTCTTATGAATTAATTTCAGTAATAATTAATGGTACAACAGGGGAGTAACTTTAGCACACATTCGAATATGATGTCATCAGAAGAAACAAATGATAGAACTTAAAAAAAACTGTCGGCCATGTTGTTTTTTTCTCTTATTGGTAAATAACAGATTAAAAAAAAATATGCTGCAAAATGAGAAAAGATAAACTAATTTAATATTTTCCACAATATGCAATACAAGGTATATTCATTTTTTTTGTTTGCCACAAAACAGGAATTCAATTTCAACATTCAATCTGGCTTTATATAATGATTAGTATTGGACTATATTGTGTTTGGACACAATCACAATTGGTAATGGATTTATTCATTACTAGCAGGAAATCTGTTTTTTTTTTTAGATTAAATTAGGAATATCTTGTTATTTTTCCTGTTGTTCTTTTATACATTTTATATTTTACTCATCAGTGATTGTGTGAGAAGAGCTTCAAGTACAGTGATATGTATTGAAATAATGTTTTTCATACTTATGTAGTATAGCGACATGTTATCGTCAGCATATTTCGGGCAGCTTACATAAACTACCGGAAGGTGCCGAAATGCTTAACCAATGAAATCGCGACAGTTGACAATTGGCAAATGGTACCATTTGTTTATAAAATTGTTAGATGAAAGTACATAATAATTAAAGTTTCCCCTCTCAAAGTTAAGAATTCCTTTTAAATAATAATGTTTATATTTCAGCACAGTGTATAAACTACACAAGTACTTTTTTATATCGAAATTACCATACGATGTCTCTTTTCAATTATAATTATACGTTTTTTTTCCTTAATATTTAACATTTTGCTAACCTTTTTGGGATGGATTCCGAAATACCCAGGACTGCATGTGCAAAAAAAAGCTACACAATGTTTCGGTTCAGTATCTTAAAAATTGGTCAACATTTTCACAAAAAAAAAATTAAAAACAAAAACGAGAAGTTTTAGTTTGGCATCTTCCAGCTGTTTATTCAATCTGGCTAGAATATGCCGATGATAATGCGGGCCCCTATTCTGCATAAGTACCAAAGTCTTTAACCCCTCGAAATGCACCTTGTGCTTCTTCACACATGATTGAGGATACTTGATTACTGCTGCTCCAAACTCTGCTACCATTTGTGTTTTTATTCCTTTAATTTTCAATTCCACGTTATAAATAAAATTAAGTAAAAATTAAAATACTGTTTCCACATCAAACTATTCTAGTATATCCTTTTTATCAAAGAATATAAATTTATCCGGGTATTCTCTATGATATACTTTCCGAATATATATATATATATATATATATATATATATATATATATATATATATATATATGGTTATTGGGATCTAGCTTCCTTTTTTATGTTATAAATGCATTAAAATAAATTTGCATGGCACAAACAGGAACCCCACAATATTAATGTGCCCTCTTTACTTAATATATGTAATAATACATATATATACGACATAATTATGTTGGCACATAGGTTCCCGTTAGATCACTAAAGTTAAACAACGTTGAGTCTGGTCATTACTAAAATGGTTAACCATTTGGGAATTCCAGGTGCTCTCTGCTTATCTCAGCATTGTTTCCAGTCATCCTGGACTTCTTCTTGCCACTGGATTCAAGAAGTGCTAACTCAGGAGAGATGTGGTTGGAGATTATATAACTATTGACTCACAATTTAATGTGTAACGACCCATACAGGGGGGGGTATTCGTTGTCTTTTGAGACTGAACGGAGGCTTCCATTCCATTCTTTATTCAAAACTAGCCTGGGTTCCCGGCGTTGCCCGGGTGTTTGGAGATGTGTGTTGAGCCCCTCCTCCCAAAAAAAAGTGATAGTAGGCAGGCAGACTCGAACCCATACCACGAAGGAGGAATCGAATGTGAAAAAAAAACATGACATCTTTGCTATTGCGCCCATCGCCAAACTAGAAGTGAAGTAGGTTTAAATTAAGGCTAGTTAATCCAAAAGAGGGGATGACTTCCGAAAATATCGGCGAAAAAAGAGACCCCTCCCTGTAGAAAAGTGCCCAGTTGAGAGTGAAGGAATTAATGTTTTTAGCCACTTTTTTGATATTTGTTGCCCGAAGGGTCGGACTTCAAAATGATTCCAATCTCGTGAAAATCCGTAGCGTCTATTAATTTATTTTTATTTCGGACTATTATTCTCATCTTTATTAGTTGTTGTTTTTCATCTTTTATTGGTTTCTTTTATTCACAACGTTTCGGCCAACTATTCCTCTGGCCTTCGTCAGGTGAAACCAATAAAACATGAAAAACAACAACTAATAAAGATGAGAATAATAGTCCAAAATAAAAATAAATTAATATATATAATGCTCATCTCAAAAATGAATTCCAATCAAGGAATAATATATATATTTGTAGCGTCTGTTGAAAGTTTTAGGCAGACATACAAACATACATCTATACATTTAAACAGACAAGTGAGATTTATCTTATAGATGAAATATGTTTACTTAACTACTCTTAGTAAAACAATTTTGGTATATATTTGGCTGAGATTTTTCTCCAAAACCCTAAGTTAAGTTATATGAACAGACAGGAACTTTATATAGAGAGATTTGGTCATGTTGAAATTATTTGGATCCATATTGTTTTTCTCAAGTTCGTTAGGACATCAAGGGAGGCAATTCATGACCGCTCTTTATTTAAATTGACTTTTAAAAGTAGTCTTATTAATATTCTATTTAATAGTTTTTCCTCTTTTCTAGTCTTGAATGCTTGTTCACATATGTTAACTGAACATACATATCTATATTGTTATTCTTTCATGTCAGATAATTCCTTTTTCTGATTTCGAAATACTATTGGCGACCAAAATGTTAATGTTTCCCAAAAGAAATTCCCCCCATTTTTTATCCATTCTCTGTGTCATTTTTTATCCATTCTCTGTGTCATTTTTTATTCATTCTCTGTGTTATTTTTTAGACCCTGTTTTATCATGTAATCATCAGCCTTAAACTGTTTGACTAAAAAGAAATGGACTAGCATAGAGACGTGTCCTTCTTCCATGCACACAACCTCTAAGCAGAAATTTCCATTTCATTTCAAAAGAAAGGTCAGGTCATTCCCTGATGATTTTCTGTTTAATTCTGGTATTTTTGTTATCGTTCATCCATAATCAATAATAAATGATCTGTGAGGTGCATTTCTCCATTATGTTAATTTCACACATTATCTTTTTTGCTTTTAGATATTCACTCATAATTTGGACTTTCGACCATTTTTCTTTCCTTCCTGTTCTTTACTCGAACTTATCTGTTCAAAATTTACAACACAATCATGTTGACACACTGGTTCTTGCCAGATTACTAAAGTTAAGCAACGTTGAGCCTGACCAGTACCAGATGGGTGACCATTTGGGAAGGCGAGGCACTGTATTTACCAAGAGATAAAAATATCAATTTGGGAAACTAGTGCGGTCTATCCTTCTCTCGAGGGTAGATGGAACTCTCTTAAGCCGTGGTAGGCAACCCATGTAGTGATGGCGTCACGATAAAAAATACCCTTGATAGCCTTGGTGAAGCATCAAGTATTCAGCTAGGGACAAGATTTGAATTACACTACAAGCTCGTGTAGTGAGTTCAATCTCGGCTGTGGCTGTCTGTTACGTTACATTATCTGTTTAAAATCGTTGTTTTATTTGATTTCGTGTTGTTTTTGTTATTTTTTATGATCTATTTTTTTTGTTTTGTTTTTTCCCAAAGAATGTGAGCCAAAATTCCCTGAACGAATTGAACTTTTGGGGCAAACGCTTGCTTACATGGTACCATTTAATATAGAAATCGTTTCCTAAAACTTCCATGACAGTGGTTTTTACATTTTTGCGGTTTAAAGACAATGCTTCCCATTAAAAAGCAAAACAAACATAATGTGAAATAATACTGGCCATTTTATTTATGTACCGATGTCGATTAATATGATTATTATTGTTCCTATTTACTTGCCTCCCCCCGAGGGCAGAGTTGGACACAAGGTAGGTTTTTAATGTGTGGAATGTCCAGCTCCCCAAAAAGGGGCACTCTGGATAGGAACAAAAATTAGAATTGTCTCATTCATGAGTGACCTCCCCTTTACTTATCGAAGACAGAAAAGGTGAAATGTAGCACACTCCACTGTGATCTTTTTTATTTAGTTTCTTATTCGAAAAATTACAATTAATGTCAAAGATAAAATGCAAAAATTACAAACATGAAACTTAGGCATGAAGCCCTTAAGAAATTTGGAGGAGGTCGAGATGGGTGTAGGGTTTTTCTAAAAGGTCTATAGAACTTTGAAGAATACTCTTGGCTGGCACCCTTCATCATAATACCGCATTCACACCATGGAAGTAAACCTACTTAATAACTTCCCCAAGCGTTTTTATAATACATACGTGTGTGTGTGTATATTTAAAAAAAAATTTTAATCAAAAATAGAAAAAAAATGTTCATTGAAAGAAGTCTTTGAATTTGATATTGTAAAATGTTCGATATTGTAAAGATTTTGTGGTGGAGAGTGGGGAAGAGCTAAGAAAGACTCGCAAAAGAAAGGATGAAACCAAATAAAATGCCTATTGGAGTGTGTTAGTATGGTTCCTCCCAACCGTAATCTAAGTGTTAACCCACTGTTTTCCGGAACAAGCAGGAGGGTCTCTAATTTGGGTGGGGGTGATTTACTAAAGGATGTGGGGAAAAAATATTAGGGTGGGTGGAAGGTGACCTCTGAGTTGAGAAAGACTGGGGGCAAAAGAAAGGGATGCATGGATTCGGCAAACTTGGAGGTTCTCATATGTACCACCAGCCAAGAATCTTTTTAAGGACTAAGTTATACGATGGGATGGATTCCGAAATACCCAGGACTGCATGTGCAATGTTTTATACAGGGAGCATGAATTATACATCTGACTCCTCGACGGATGCTTAAACTAGTGTTATGCACCCATTTCTTATTGAAATCCATTCAAGGCAACCTCCTCCAATCGGATCTGAATTTCACTTTAAGCAGATCCTGATGTGGAAGAGATGTCCCCTCGTAGACCTTTTTGAGGCAGGTGATCCAAATTACCACTCTCGCTACTGCTAGGGTAGCCAGAAAAAACATTCTTTTCTATCTGGTCAGCAGCGGATCAATGTTGTCTATGATGTATGTGGTGTCAAGGAAAAGCAGATGCTCAGCATCGATGACATACTCTATGATTCTCTGCAATAGAAAAAGGTGTGTTTGGCTGTTACACTTTCATTGTTATTGTACTACAGACACCAGTAGATATCCCTATCTACTTTGTGAAGTTTGACAAAGAGGGGCAATGCATTCTAGACCAGTTGCCAGGTAAGGGAAAACTCAAAATTATTCAGAAAGTCCCGTCCTAGCGCCTTATTCTACTGTGAACGGATCTCTTCCTCCAACCATCCCAGCAGCCTCTTAAGGAGATCTGAAATGGTATTCACCACTAGTGCCCGATAAATTTCTTCCTAGGCTGTGAGAGGACATTGGTCCCAGGCATAGCTCTATGCATAGCTCAGCATTCAGCCTTCAACTGAGGGGTCGGGTTTAAGGTTGGGAAAAGCGCTTCCAACCTCAGGGACCTATGGGATGTCTTCCTCTAGTGAACGACTTAGGAAACCCAACCTCTCGGCATATCTATGACATTTGAGATCAGGTAGCCACAGACCTCCCTCGTTCTGACTTTTAGTACAGACGTCCCTGCGAACATAATGCTTTCCCTTCTCCCACAAATGCGAGAAGAGGAGCTCTGTGAAAGGTTGGAGGCGTTTCACAGGAATGAGCAGTACAGACAACCGGTAAAGGATGAGTGGGAAGACATAATAGCGCATGCCTCCACTCGACCCTTCAAGGACAATCTCCTTTGAATCCATATCTCCAACGACGATTCGACCTTTGTCTGTACTTCTGACCAGTTTTTATCCAGCTGTACACCCAGCCCAAACCAGACACTGAAAACACAGACCAGGCCATTGTTCGAGCTGAATATACCTGGAAACGCAAATTCACCACTCCAGGCGCCCAACCACAGGCCGGCAGATTTGCTGTGGTTGAAGATGCCCCCTATTACTTCTTTGTAATGTGTGAGTGCCTTGGTCACCATTCTGATGTGCAATTCGACACTCACATGGTGACATCGTCTGCAAACATGGAAACGTTGACTTGAGTACCACCAGAGAGAGCTATTCCACTCAGGACTGGTGTTACCGCATCGTCTCTTAACTTGCAAAGAGGGATTCAAACGCCAGGATGTATAACAGAGGTGACAGCAGCCAGCCCTGACACTCTGACCAAAAGACGGCAAAAGACTCTAAAAGTCTACCGTTGATCTGCATGATTACTGTCATCCTGTAGTACAGAATGGAAGTCTGGATTAAAACCAGCAGCCTCTAAAACCGATCTCAGGAAACAATGGTCGACCCTATCAAAAGCCTTGGACTGATTTACATTGATTAGTGTGGGTTCGGTGTCATCTATTCACTCTATGATTATGCAGATCAAATGCAGATTGTCTTAAATCAATCTCCCTTTCACAGCATAGCTCTGGTCCGGTTCAATCAAGTCAATGATGATAACCTGCAAGCAATTCGCAAGAATCTTTGCCAAAATCTTCAACTCTGTGTTTAGCAGTCAGAGGCCTGTAATCATATAAATTTTCCTCCCCACCATAACGTTGACCTTTTCTCAGCAATGTGATCACTCTCTTGATTATCTGCCAGGGAATTGAACACTAAGCAAACCAATAGTTGAATACATGCTTCAGAATAGGGACCAACATGGGTGAGAGCCTCAAGTAGAATTTGTAGGGAACACTATAAAATCCTGAAGAGTTGTAGCCGACCTACTTCAATGCAGTAATGATCTCATGCTCCGTGCCTGACCATTACAGCTAGCCACTCGAGCCGCCATGAGGCTGGGTGAATGAGCCAAATAGCTGCCAAATTCCTCAACCCTGAGTCTGGTCGTTGCTTCGATAAATACTCTCAAAAGCCCTCACGGATCTCCTGCGTCATTTACTTTCTCAATGTACGCATCCAAACTGCAAAGTAGAGCAGCCTTACACTTAACAGTGTCAACGTTCACGGCTTTGTTGGAAACTTTCATTAACCTAGCCCTAACTACTTGATCTTCATACCGCTCGCTAGCCAAGCAGTTGAGGTCATCCTTAGCTAGTACTATTTCTAGGGTATCACCCCCAGCTGCCCTCCAAGTCAACATATCATCTACACGCTTCTTTGCCTTAGCCCTTTCTTAAGTGAGGTGTAGGCTGTATTGAACACAGAAGCGTCTAGTCTTAGCCTTAGTTCCAACCCGCCACTTACTTCCCATTACCACCCTCACTAGTGCCTGCTGAATTATCTCTATAATCTTCTGCCGGAAGTCTTCAAGCTCCAGTAAGGTGCTATTAAACTTTCAGTATCTGGCTAGTTTAGGCCTAGTGCTTAAGTTCAAATGAGTCACAACCAATTTATGGTCCGAATTTCCTAAAGAGTGGAATGTGGGGCAAGATATAAAGTCTATATCGCCTCTCCTCACTAACATCTGATCCAAGTATGTACTTTGATGGGAAGGCACACTATCATGCCACATCCACATCTCCTGCCCTGGGTGATCCAGACGAAATCTGTTGACAAGGTTGCACTAAGTCATTAGGTCTGACAGACTGCTATCATAGTAATCTGACCCGCTACTGCCCTCGATCTTATCTATCTTGGGATCCAATCACCCATTAGCACTATCCACTCTGGATCTTCAAGGAACACCTCCAACCGTTAAAAAAAAAAAAAAAAGAAACCTTCTCAACTTCAGAATTTGGTGCATAAACCTCAACACTCTGAAACACATTGCTATCAGCAGCAACATCGACTACGACTGCCTGCCCATCCCCGTCCACATGAACAACATTCACCAACGCTGGTAGGGTGCATCTCACACACGTGGATTTGCTTCGATATCTCATGACCCGCACATTAAATGTAGCCAGACATGATCGCTAACTTTACAGCGTGTCACACATGGAACTGAAATCCTTGGGAGTGAGGATGTGGCAAGCCTCACTAAGACTGTACAGTGCCACCCATGTCTAAGGGAATTGTTAGTTAGTGCAATTTAAAACGAAGGGTGAACATAAAAAGTGACTCTACCTTCACATCTCACTGCCAGCTGCTTCAGTGATGGGTGTTCTTTGTCCACCAGCTTCTGATCCAGAAATATCTTTCCCTCCTCCACCATGCTCCCCAGGTATCTGGTTCAGTTGTTTCTCCAACCTCTCACAAAAGTAAGCAGCATTGGGGCGTTCTTGAACTTTGTGGGGTCCGTAACATTGTCCCCCTGGACATAAATAAAGTTCTTTAGGTTGTTATAGAGCGCCTTCTCTTTGCCTTTAAAGTCTGGGTAGTCTTGCAGAAGGTCGCTCTCACATATTTTATCTCCCAGCAGGAATGATAAGTTTTGGTCTGTTCCATATCGACTTTAGGTCTCTGTGGCCCTGGCTTGTTATCCAGAGAATTATCGCCGGATAGAGTATGCGAAGAGTCTTGTGGGGGGGGGGGTAGAAGGCGGGGTAGTCTGCTTAGCTTCAGAGGTGTTCGGGAGCTGAGGTTTCTCCTCCTTGGAAGTTTCTGTTGAGTCTTCCTGAGGGAGTGGGCTGGGGGCTGCCTCCCTACTCTTCTTCTGGTTTTTTTTCCTCCCTCTCCTCTCTTTGCTTGCTCTCAACACGAGCCGAGATGATGGTTTTCACCTCCACCTCTTCTGCTTCAGATTTAGTTAGGAAGACCAGAAGCTTCCGTTTGGCGCTGTTGAAGGATGGTGCCGTTGGGTCTTCATTTTGCATGGGCATGTTAGTGTCAAGAGTGTTGCTGCTGATGATGATGTCATCGTTGCAGCCTCTGCTGTGCCTGCTGCTGCGTCAGCTGCTATTGCTTCTGCTGCTGCTGGGGTTGTTTTGGGAGTTGGGTAGCAAGTGTTGGTTGGGTTGGGGCTCTACTTTTAGGGCAGCACTTTGTCATGTGGCCCTGCTTTTGGCAGAACCAGCAGTGTGGGCAACATCCCTCCATCACTACCATCATACCATTACTCTTGAAGGTTAGCACTGCTGGTATCACCAAGAAGCCCTCTTTCTTCAGGCACATGGCCACTGAGTAGCAACCCCAATGTAAGCCGGTTTTCGACTTGCTTCATCTTGCCAAACTGGCTGAAAAGAACTCCTAGGAGCTCCGCATGTACTTCCGGTGGCATGATGAACATGGCTCTCTCTCCTACCCTTGTATTCGGGCATTAACTTGACTCTCCCACACTTCCTGTCATTGAGGGAGAGTCTCTCTGCATCTTCCTTTGTGGTTAGTAGAATGTCACACATGGCAAAACTCCTCTGATACATGTATAGTGCTGATGTTCAGTTTTTGGAGAAGCCCTGCCATGTCTTCCTTCTCTAGCCCTAGGAGGCAATTTTCTGATATGGCCAAGGTCACGAGGGGCAGGAATTTGCCCTCAATAGCTTCCTAGTTGCCCGACACAGGCTTTATCTCTGCCCTTTCAATGTATTGCTTGTACTTGATTAAGTACAGGTCTCTGTATTCTTGATGGGACAGTTGTTTTTCCACAGTCTTCTTCCACACAGATCCTCTTGTTGGTGTTGGCTGTGTCTTTTATGGAGTTGGACCGTTTTTTTTTAGTTCTTTAATAGTGGCCGCCCCTATAAGTTTTCTGGTAAGGCCTCCTGCTTTGCCAAAATCTGTCTGTGTTCCTTTTGTGGGAAGGTCGCTTTCCATAGTTTTTTGGGGCCAACTCTCCTTGGTTGATGCTTCTTCCGAGAATGGTTCGCCTTTTGGGGGAGTCATCCTCTTGTGGAGCATAGAGCCTTTTTATGTCCTTTGAGGCATCTGCTTCTTCCAGGTTGATGAGTTCCAGGCAGTATGCCCCCGTGTTCTCCTGATTGGCCCCTGGGGATCATTTTCCCATTTATTGTTCTTTGGGGCTACCGCTCTGTCAGACTTTGGTTTTTGCTCCCTTTTAGGGGACGTCATCCTTGTGGGGAGCCGCCTGTACATTTTCCCCTTTCAGGGGAGCATTCCCTGTTGACTCCTGATCTGAGCGGTATGCCTCATTGAGGGTCGATGTTTTGCTCTTCCTTTTGAGGGAGTCATCCTCTGGGGGAGCAGCTGTGTCTATGGTGGCTCCCGGGTTGGGGATATCCTTAGTGGTTGCCCCCGGGCTGGGGAGGAGTGTCCATTAGATTTTCTGTCCGGGTGGTGGTGGTTTTTTACATCTATACTGTGATCTTGGCCTAAAGAACAAGAACATAATATTCCTTATTGTAATCCAGATATCAGAATTAACAGATAAAATAAGAAGGAAATCTCCAACAAGTATTAAGGATGGAAAGCATACAAAGTGGACAGAGTAATTCAGCAAATACTTAATTGAGCAAGTTTCTCTTTCTGTTTTTTTAGTCTTCACATTTCAGGAGCGATGTTTCTGACAAAGAAGAAAGAATTGCTGTTTTCTGAGTCAGAATATACTTCATCTAACACTTTTGGCAAGTTTTTAACCTTAGACTACTCATTTTTTAGCTCCTTACATCAAGTAGCTTCATGCCTAGTCTGGAGCGATTTTCATAAAAAAAAAAGTTCCATGAGTTCTGGATTTTTTTGTTTTTCTTTTTAATAGGAAACACAGACGATTCTAGTTTTCTGATTTTCATACTTATATAACATTCCTTAAGCCAGGTTCGGCCAATGATAGAGTTTTGTTGCCACATCTGGGCAGTAGCTGCGGGAAGCAGCTTACCCTGTCTGGACAGAGTTCAAAATAAACTTTGTAGCTTAGTTGGGGGATGCCCTTTTCTCTTCCCTGCAACCTCTTTCCCACAGAAGAGACGTAGTGAGCATGTCTGTTTTATCATTATTTTCATGGCAGGTGCTCATCTGAACTTCAATCTATGGTGCCTCCTCGCCAGACTTTCACGAAAAACACTCATCTAGCTAGAACCACTATCAACAATTTCCCACACTCTTTATCTGTGCCTACACCTAAACGTAGATTCCATGAACAGGGTGTCTTTCTTAGAACTGCTCGCCTGTGGAACTCTATTCCGTTTACCTGCTTTCCAGCTGACTACAATCTGATTCTCTTCAAGTCCAACGTGAACAAGTTCTTATTGAACCGTCCCCCTAAGTAATCCAAGTTGCAAAATTCCCACTAATGTTTACTACGCTAAAATCACAATAACTGATGTATACCCATTAATCCTTATTCTCGAGTGGCCTCTGGGCCTTGATAAGTGGTTACCCCCCTGTAAAAAAAAATAATAATATTCCACAGTCTGATGACATAAAAGCTGCATTATAGCAATAGTAAACTTTTTCCTTTTTTATGTTTTCTTTTATCTTAGACTAGCAGTTCAGCCCAGCTTTACTCAGGCCTTTTGTACTGTTCATAACTTGCCTTACATGTAAATACACTTTACGTAAGATTTCAAATGTTTAAACCAAAAATTGTCCAAGTAATTTTATAGAAACCACTGAGGTAAATGTTTTAAAGTTTGACCCCATTTTTGATCCCCTAACATTTATTATTTTCGTCTCAAATCAAAATAAAAAGTTTTCCCCATGTCCAAGTTACCTATATCTAAAATTTCAAGTGTTCAGACCAAAAATTGGCAGAATAATTTGGTAAAATTTGCAAAGGCAAACTCGTTCAACTTTGACCTTTTGGAAGACGAATTTCGCCCTAAAACTGATTAAAATGTTTGCCTCGTGTCTGAATACCCGTTATGTATAAATTTCAAATGTTTAGACTCAAAATTGGCCGAATAGTTTGCTAGACACCGCAAAGGTCAAATCTTTTGAACTTTGACCTCTTGGCAGCTCAAATTTTCGACCCAAACCGATTAAAAAATTTGCCCTATCTCTGAATACCTTTTATGTAAAATTTCCAATGTTTAAACCAAAAATTGGCTTAGTAATTTGGTAGAGATAGCAGATGTCAATTTGTTTTTAACTTGGTTCCCCATTTTTACTTCTTAACATTTATTTTTTTGGTTTCAAATCAAATTAAAAAGTTTGATCCATGTCCAAAAAACCTACATTTAAAATTTCAAGTGTTTAAACACAAAATTGGCGGAGGAGTTTGGTAGAGTTTTCAAAGGTCAAATCGTTGAACTTTGACCCCTTGACAGCCAAATTTTTTGGCCGAAATCTGATTAATAAGATTTACTGCTTCAATACTTCTTATGTCAAATTTCAAGTCTGTAAACCGAAAATTAACAGAGTTA
This sequence comes from Euprymna scolopes, assembly GCF_053919585.1. Taxonomy (NCBI): domain Eukaryota; kingdom Metazoa; phylum Mollusca; class Cephalopoda; order Sepiida; family Sepiolidae; genus Euprymna; species Euprymna scolopes. The sequence continues at coordinate 91,749,265 of NC_136482.1, forward strand.
TTTGGTAGGGAAATGTACACGCACGCACGCACATACATTTACACTGTTATAGATATATAGATTGCTACTTGCATTTTCCCTGCCACTGTTAATCCATATCTTTCTTTATATCTTTCTATATTTTTTCTTTCTTTCTTCCTTTTTCGTTTCAATACTTTGTAATTTTTTTTATTTTCTTTCCACTTTAACATTCACATTTAAAATAACGACTTGTATAGATTTTCGGGTATGCTGAAAACGAATATCACATTTAAATTTTGCACAGACAAGTAGTTTTCTGAATATTAAGACATTTTCCAATGTCTTACTTTATAATTGCCAGTGGCGTTCGCCTTTCTTAACATGGAGAGGAGGGGGTGTAACATGCATGTGCATTAATACTTTCCAGTTGGGGAAAAAGCATGGCCACCAGTGAAAACATAATGAATTACATTGAATAAATAAGCTTTTAATATCCAGACAACTACTTGTCTGCACAAAATATAAATTTAGTATTCGTTTTAAGTAGACCAGAAAATATTTTCTATTGTCTTCAAAGAAAGGGAAGGTAAATACTTAGTTTGTAGTAGGATTTCATTAATTTTAATTAATGCATGCAGTAATGCTCTGGAGGCCTCCTGTGTTTTATTTTTTTCATTTATCACTTAAAATAAATGTTTTCTCAAGACAATAAAAGACACTATAATTTCGAAATCACTTTATTTTGAATATTTTTCATCTTACCCTTTAAGGGCCAACGGGCAGACCAAATAAGATAATAATGATGCAGAGGGAGCAGACCGAACTCGCAATTATACACATTGAGAGCAAAATTCTTCTATTGATAACGGTTTGGAGCTATCGGCACTGGCATACTAGTCTCAATCTTTATCTGAAAAACACATATCTTTAGGGGTCATTCGTTTGATCTTTCTTCAAGTAAATCTTTATATAATTTCTACACATAGCTGGGACCTGGTAGCCGGAAAAAATATCTAAACTATGTTAATCATTTTTTTTCAAGTTACGTTGTTAATATCAAACCTCTTGCTGATATCTGCCTTATGTCACTCACTCACACACACACACACACACACACACACACACACGCTCACGCGCAAATAAATGAACGTTTAATCATTTCAATTTCCCTGCCTATTTTGCACAAAAATAAGTTCTTCCAGCACCGACATAATTTCAAATACGCCCACACGCTTTTCTCACAACAACAAAAGTAAAATGAACATATTTCTGGCGGACATAGTTAGAGACAGTATCATGTGATACAAGTGACCAATGAGAAAATCCAGACGATTGTCTTTTTAACGCTTTTCTAAAAACCAAAATATCAGAAATAGCAATCTTGTTTTGGAGCTGGTTCCAAAAGTACTTAAACGCATCAATCGTTCCTTCTTCCATTTTTCCCCCTCCTTTCTCGCTCCGACGTGACATGAGAACATGCCTCTCATTTTCATCTCATCGTTGCTTTCAAAGCCGTCAAAACCATAATGACATATGCTATGCGGGCACTCAAAAACCACACTTATGAACACACGCACCTATTCCGTACATTTTTTGTAAGAATTAATGACAACGAGCTACTTTCCTCATGGGACTTTTGAATAAGGCGAACTTAGCCAGTTAAAACACAAACCTTGAAATAAGGACATTATTTTCACACAGGACTTTCACATTCTAATCTTATTAATTCAACAAAGGGCTTTCATCTAACATTCTAATCATAATGATTTCTCAAGAACTTTTACCGATCAGACCATTGCTTGTTCATCTTGTTATTTTTATTGAAAAATAAATGCGGTGCATTTTAAACGAGAAGGAGGAGTCATTTTGTTTTATTCCTTTTTGGGTGAGCATAGAGATTTAATTTCCCTTAAACTTCTTTTCCCCTACAGTCCATATCACAAAGTTACTCCAAGAATAGTTCTTCAACATTTCATTTCAAAAACCTTTAGCTTCCGCCCATGCTTTGCCAGCATAGTTCATGTTTCACTTGCATATACGGAAATAATGACTATCATTGCAAAGTCTTAACTTCAGAGATGGTGACATGCTCTTCCTGCTTAATATCTTTTCTTTTAAACGTCCAAAATAGTAATATTGTATGTCAGTTTAGATGCCAGTGTGATGCTGGTTATGTTGGGCGAACATCCTTGCACCTTTTGACTCGTATAAACCAGCATGTTCCATCGAAGATCAGACAAGGGAGGATGGGGTCTGGTGGTTTTCCTCCTTCTGCAGCCTTGGACTCTGCTATTGGCCAGCATTTGGTTGACAACCCGTGCTGTGCCGATAGATATAAAATAGATTGGTTCGAGGTGCTACATAGAGCGGACACCAAAAACCATTTAAAGATTTTGGAGGCCGTCTCTATCGCGGTGCGTCAACCTTCTTTGTGCCGGCAAAAAGAAACATCAAACGCATTGTTTCTCTTTGGGGAACTTAGAATTTTTTCTCGCGCTTTTTTTTTTCTCCCTCGTTGTGCCAATATTTTAATCGTTTTTAAACGTAAATAAATTTAATTAGTGTCCCCGTACGTTTGGCACATTTAATAAATTCCCGATTAGAACTCTTTATTTTCGACACAATATTATTTAGGTTGCTATCGATTTTCTCCTGACGAGATGATAGCCGAAAGAGCTCTCGAGAAACTTCCGCCTATTACTTTTTTTAATATATATATATACTGCTAGTATGTATATATATATATATATATACTGCTAGTATGTATATATATATATATATACTGCTAGTATGTATATATACTGCTAGTATGTATATATATATATGTATATATACTGCTAGTATGTATATATATATGTATATATACTGCTAGTATGTATATATGTATATATACTGCTAGTATGTATATATATATATATACTGCTAGTATGTATATATATATATATATATATATATACTGCTAGTATATATATATACTGCTAGTATGTATATATATATATATATATATACTGCTAGTATATACTGCTAGTATATATATATACTGCTAGTATATATATACTGCTAGTATATACTGCTAGTATATACTGCTAGTATATATATATATATATATACTGCTAGTATATATATATATACTGCTAGTATATATATATATATATATATACTGCTAGTATATATATATACTGCTAGTATATATATATACTGCTAGTATATATATATATACTGCTAGTATATATATATATATATATACTGCTAGTATATATATATATATATATATACTGCTAGTATATATATATATATATATATATATATATATACTGCTAGTATATATATATACTGCTAGTATATATATATATATGTGTGTGTATGTATATGTATGTATATATATATATATGTGTATGTATATGTATGTATATATATGTGTATGTATATGTATGTATATATATGTGTATGTATATGTATGTATATATATATGTGTATGTATATGTATGTATATATATATGTGTATGTATATATATATATGTGTATGTATATATATATATGTATGTATATATATATATGTATGTATATATATATATGTATGTATATATATATATATATATATATACTGCTAGTATATATATATATATACTGCTAGTATATATATGGCTCATTCCATGTCAAATCGACAGGGGTAAAACCATGTCTGACACGGATTTTTTTCAAATTCGCTACACTTATAGATCTCCATAATAGGAATTGAATGGCACCTGTTACAAATCTCAAGGTCAAGGGATTTTATGAGATATGACCTTGACCTTTTTAAAAAATATGAATTTTTATGGAAAAGTGACCAACTTTAAAAGACGATATCTCTGTTATTTATGGGCCTACAAAGTTCATTCATATATCATTCTAAAGTACTTGGATAGATCTACCATTTTATTTGCGGATATTTTTTTCAAGGTCAAATTTTTAAAAGTTGGCCTTGACCTTGACCTTTAATCTTAATTATCTCAAAAAACGTTATTTGAATTTTTTTCAAATTTTGACAAAAGATTTGTCTATCTTATGACAGTATATATTTCAAATTTCATGATGGGTTTTGAACTGGAACCATTCCTACAAGCGTTTTAAAGAAGTGGGCTAAATTCAAAATGGCGGAATGTCGTACCTGCTACTTCATATAAAAAATTTTGGTATTTCACAATATGGTCATGTTTGATATCTTTGTAAAGCTAATTTAATGCTGATTAATATATACATAGAACCATGGTCACAAAACATTTATGTTGATGAAACTGAATTTTCTTTAATTTTTTTTATGCAACACATATTTTGTTATGGAAAAAAGTGATATAATTTTTGTTGGGACAGTTAATCGAAATCTCGAAATCGGAACGTTTTGGGGTATCAGAATCAGAAAACTAATATGCCATTCCCCAAAAAATGTTACTCTTTTCGATTGCTGATACTAAAAGATTAAATGAAGAATATTTATTTTTAAGCTATCAGTAAAAGTAAAACCTTATAACATAAACATGTGATGTTGATTTATTTTAGCTGTGTGAAAAAAACCCATAAAACATGACCTTTCCGTTTGTCCAGTCCTTCAGCATTGACAAATCTGACAAGAAAGTGCTAAAAGCTATTAAATTTCAATAAGTTAGTGAACTGAGTGAAAGTTTTATCACCTCTATGCCAGGCAACCTTTGGTGACAACGTTCCTTTGATTTTTGAAGTCTCTGTTTGTTTACTGGGTGAGGCTGCTGCCTGCTTACTGGCTAGGGGGATGGGTAAAGATAAAAAGCAATAAAAGATATAAAAAAAAACAATATTATTGAAACCATTTTCCCAGTTGTCTTGTGTAGAATCAAGAATGCGCTTACCTCCCCTCTCCACCATTATGGACCGGAGTACAATTAGTCAGGCATGGTGGATTATTCCATTTAGAGGCGCCTGATTGGCTAAACATGCCTGGAGAGGCAGGTGCCTCTCTACAAATGCCAGCTGTTCTGGCATTCATGGTTTTTGGTTCCAGACTTCTGCCAGAAAACTCCCCCATTGGATCAGCTAGTTCACCCTAGCAATATTCTACATCTTGGAACAGATAAGAAGCATAAATTCAAGATTGAAATTTTGCCAGGCACCATATACATGTAAGTTATATTTTCATGTAAATGTAGAATTTAAGTAGATGTTTTACTATATAAAACTACTACTAATTATTATTATTATTATTATTATTATTATTATTATCTTTTTTTAAATAAGTCTTCAGCAAAATTCTCCTAAACAAAAGTGTTATTCTACATTTTTTGGTACTCCTTGAGCATTGAGTTCAACGGCGACCCGGCTTATTTGTTTATTTTTCACTCCTTTATAAAGGCTAAAGCATGCTCTGATAACATTCTATTTATTTACTTATATTGGTTTGACTTTTTGAATGAATATTAAAAAGAAAACTAATCATTTATTGATAATTTCATAATTTTACATACGTTTTTAATTTACATGCTTGGATAACTTTTTAATAAATATTTACATTAGGTCCACCTCGACATTGTTCTTTTAAATGACGAGTTGTATAGATAATACTATTGGGGGAAGCAGTGTCGGTCGCAGAAAAGTAGATTTGTTTATCGCACTTAGATTTTCATCGAATAAGTGGTCATTTTAAAGAAAAATTGTGGAGGTGGACCTAATATAAATATTTACTATAAAGTTAACTGTGATATTCGTTTTCAGCATAGTCGAAAACCTAGAAAAGTCATCATTTTAAAGAAAATTGTGCAAGTGAACCTAATGTAATGAGATCGGTGTCTAGGTTTTTTATGATTAAAATTTGAATTTTTTCTGATCTCTTTTCACTTGCAGCAAACTTCTCTTTCATTTTCATCAGATTTTATTTTTATATTTTTTTCTTGGACTAAGAATTTATAATTATCCTTTCTTAGATATAATACTTTTTCAAGCGTTCCATCCAAATGGATTCAGGCAGTAGGAATGCGCTCGAAAATGCATGCTGCGACCCCTATAAAATTCATAAGAAGAAAGTCAGAAAATGCTTAAGGAAAATATCACAAGAATATGCTGACAAAATTAAACAATTAAAATTAATCCCTGGTAATAAGATTTGCACACAATATCGAAAAAAATCTACATCAGCTGAGGCTTTTGACGCTGCTTCAACAACAGATCAAGATCAGTCACAACCACCTGAAACCGAATCTTCAGACATATTTGTGGATGCTAAAACTGAGTTACAGCTATTGAATGAGTCACTTTCAATTATTGGTGAATCGCCAGTAAAGCGACGAAAATGTGAAAAATATTCCATTTATGAGAAGAAAAAAATAGAAAGAATTACACGAGCAATATCTGATAGAATTGGTATAATTTCACCAAACATTTCTCATGAGGAATCAACTAGTGCAGAACAACAAAACTTTTAACGAGAAATTATTACTCAGTTGAAAGAGAAGTTTGCTAAATGTGAAAAGAGATCACAAAAAATTCAAATTCTTACTGTACTTGCAAAGAGCTGGAATCTACGCAAAATACAAACAGAATTTGGCACTACAATGTACATGGCGAGACAAGCAAAAAAAACTTGTGAATGAGGAAGGAATTTTAGCGTTGCCAAATACACGAAAAACTAGATTCCCACAAGAAATAAGTAATAAGGTAAAGCAGTTTTATAAAAGTGAAGAGGTCAGTAGAGTAATGCCTGGGAAAAAATGATTACAAGACTGTTTTAAAGGATGGGAAACGGGTTCAGGAACAAAAATATCTCGTTCTCTGTAATTTGAAAGAGGCATTTGAATTATTCAAATTAAAGAACCAAGAGAAAATAAGCTTCTCTAAATTCGCTGAGCTTAGACCGAAAGAATGTGTGTTTGCAGGTGGTGCTGGGACCCATACTGTCTGCATTTGCACAGTTCATCAGAATATGAAGTTGATGATTGCAGGATCTCATCTTGCTAAACTGACTGAAGGAGAAAGTTATCATTTGACAGATTACCACCAATGCATTCTTGCTGTTACATGCAATGAAGCATCGACAAATTGTTACTTGGGTGACTGCTCAACTTGCAACAAACTGATGGATGATTTTGTTTTATATATTGAAGAAATTTTTCACAAAAATTCAGTTGATGATTTAGTATATAAACAGTGGTTATCAACTGATAGAACCATTCTACAAACTGTCACAATCCACAAACGAGTTCATTGACACTTTCCATGCGGGCCTTCAAACATAAAAGAAGCATAATTTCATTGCCAAAGCACAATCAAAATTTTTTTTCTGATAGTAAAGGTTCTTTGATGGTTGGCGAAGTCTTAGCAATAGCAAATTTTTCAGAGAATTATTAATTTGTTTTGCAAGATGCGGCTCAAGGATTCCATTGGAATAATGATCAAGCTACATTGCATCCATTCATCTGCAACTATCGAAATGGAATTGGCCTTGAGCATATTAATTTTGTAATAATATCTGATTGCCTCAAGCATGATACAGTAGCTGTCCATTTGTTTCAAAGAAAGTGTATAGAACAATTAAAAGAAATTCTTGATTTTGATCTCCAAAAAATGATATATTTCTCTGATGGGGTTGTTACACACTACAAAAATTTTAAAAACTTTATAAATCTGTGTCATCATAAATCTGATTTTGGTATTGATGCAGAGTGGCACTTTTTTGTGATGGGTTAGGTGGCACTGTTAAAAGGTTAGCAGCAAAAGCTAGCCTGCAGCGACCCTATAATGAATAAATAATGACGCCAAGACAACTGTATTTTTATGCAAGAAAAAATATATCTGGAATACATTTCTTATATTCCTCAACTGCAGAATGGAGAGAGGAAGCAAACATCTTAGAAGATAGATTTAACAATTCCTCTTCGATTATAGGAACACGAAAATTACATACTTTCATTCCTGTCTCTCAAAGAGAAGTGGAAGTAAAAACAGTTTTAAGTTTACAAAATAAAGGAAGAATAGTTCGAATCACAAAAAGAAACAATATGGAGTCCGAAGACATTAACAGATTTGTGACAGAACTTCATGGGAGGAATTGATGGTTAGGATGTGTACTTGAAAATATCCAGATAATGGAACGGTGAAATTAACATTTTTACAACCAAATGGACCCTCTCCATCTTTCTATTATCCATCACATCCAAATATATCAATTTTGAAATATTCTGATATTCTTAGCTCAGTTGATCCAATAACTGAAACAGGGATATCTTATAAACTTTCAAAAAATGAAATGAAAAAGGCATCAAATATTTTAGAAAGAAGGATTTTGAAAGAAAAATCTAAATAAATACTTTAACGTTCATTATTATAAAAAATGTTTCAGTAAAACAGATTTTTCATCCTGTAATATATTGCAATGTACACAGATTGATTTCTTGTGGATGTCAAATGTCAAATAAACTGTTTACCATCGACATCAAATGTTGCTTATGCTATAAACAAATTAGATCTCAACACACTTTTTAGAATTCTCTATAACATCATTTTCTGTATCAAAATCCGTGTTGTACAAGAAAAGTATGAAAATCATTATAAAACAGTTTGACTTGACAATCAGAATTTGCATAAAATTCAACATGTCAAGAATTTTTTTAGAACATTCATTTTTAAAGTTTTTAATTGAAAAGTACCCATAAATAACATACATTGGCTTTTTGTGGATTTAGAATATAAATCATCGAAAAAAAATGGTTCACCATTGAGATCATATATGTTTTATGTTATAATTTAATAAATCCTTAACGCCTTTCAAAATAATTTTTTATTATATGATTTTTTCCATAAAACTTTGTGTTGCTTAAAAAAAATTGAAGAAAATTCAGTTTCATCAACATAAATGTTTTTATATGGATTTTGTGACCATGGTTTTATGTACATATTAATCAGCATTAAATTAGCTTTACAAAGATATCAAACATGACCATATTGTGAAATACCAAAATTTTTTATATGAAGTAGCAGGTACGACATTCCGCCATTTTGAATTTAGCCCACTTCTTTAAAACGCTTGTAGGAATGGTTCCAGTTCAAAACCCATCATGAAATTTGAAATATATACTGACATAAGATAGACAAATCTTTTGTCAAAATTTGAAAAAAATTCAAATAACGTTTTTTGAGATAATTAAGATTAAAGGTCAAGGTCAAGTTTTAAAAATTTGACCTTGAAAAAAATATCCGCAAATAAAATGGTAGATCTATCCAAGTACTTTAGAATGATATATGAATGAACTTTGTAGGCCCATAAATAACAGAGATATCGTCTTTTAAAGTTGGTCACTTTTCCATAAAAATTCATATTTTTTAAAAAGGTCAAGGTCATATCTCATAAAATCCCTTGACCTTGAGATTTGTAACAGGTGCCATTCAATTCCTATTATGGAGATCTATAAGTGTAGCGAATTTGAAAAAAAATCCGTGTTAGACATGGTTTCTGCCCCCCCAAAATTTGTCGATTGGACATGGAATGAGCCATATATATACTGCTAGTATATATATATACTGCTAGTATATATATATATATATATATATATATATACTGCTAGTATATATATATATATACTGCTAGTATATATATATATATATATACTGCTAGTATATATATATATATGCTGCTAGTATATATATATATGCTGCTAGTATATATATATATATATATATGCTGCTACTATATATATATATACTGCTAGTATATATATATATGCTGCTAGTATATATATATATATATATATATATATATATATATATGCTGCTAGTATATATATATATATATATATATATATGCTGCTAGTATATATATATATATATATATATATATATATATATGCTGCTAGTATATATATATATATATATATATATATATATATATGCTGCTAGTATATATATATATATATATATATATATATATATGCTGCTAGTATATATATATATATATATATATACTGCTAGTATATATATATGCTGCTAGTATATATATATATATATATATATATATATACTGCTAGTATATATATATACTGCTAGTATATATATATACTGCTAGTATATATATATATATACTGCTAGTATATATATATATATACTGCTAGTATATATA
>NC_136482.1:91764342-91834342 GCF_053919585.1 Euprymna scolopes
TGGGGCGATAATTTAATGGGTCAGTCCTTTCGCCAGAATTCTTGAATACTGGTACAACAGAAGCAGTTTTCCAACTGCCCAAAAGCAAGCTTCATTAAGGTATTTGTTGTAGAGTTTGGAGAGAACTGGAGCTACTTCGGTTGAGCATTTTTTTCATAGCACAGCTGGGATGAGATCGGGTCCACATGCTTTTGAAGTGCCATGGTTTTTATGATAGCATGCACCTGAACAGGGTGATTTTCAGATCATCTAGCGTGGCGTCTGTCCGCATAGGAAAGTCAGGTAGGGGTGGTTGGAAGGGTCCAGTGTGGAGTTTGAGGCAAACCAACTGGTAAGCATGTTAGCCTTCTCGGCGGTTGCTGATGAGACAACCTCGTGATTGTTGGTTAGTTGGAGATTTGTTGATTGCCCATTATTTACTACACTGTTGTAGATTTTCCAGAAGTCTCGAGTTCCTAGTTTTTGTGCTTTGATGCGTTTTTTAGTTGTTTCCATAAATTCTCTCTTAGCTGTCACTATTTCTTTCGTAACGTTATTTCTAGCTTCTATATATTTCAGTCTGTTTAAACTGGACTTATGTCGGTTAAATTTTCGGTATGCATGCTGCTTTTGAGCAATGGCAGTTGCGCAAGTTGAAGTAAACCATTGGGGAGAGTGGGGCTTATTATAAAATTTCCGCATGGGAACATGCGCTTTGATTGCAGTTTTGAACCAATCAGTGGTCTCGTTTGCACACTGTTCAGCAGGGAGAGAAAAAATATTTCCCGATGGGGCATCTCTGATTAGTTCCCTGATGGCTTCCCAGTCAGCCTTTTTTATAATATCTCGTTGTTTTGAGCACTGGCTCTTCAGTTTTGGCTCCAGAGTTTAGGGCGATTTCAACCATATATTTTTTTTTTTTTTTAACATTTTTAGCTTAATTTATGTAATAGTAAGCCTTTATGTCACACATGTGTCAATCACTGTCATTTGTTTATCCAAGTATTGCATTTGAATAACAAAATAGCTGATATTGATTCTGGTCTTCAGAAAAGGAAGATTAAAACTTGCTAATATAATTCCAAATGATCTGAAATAACAGCACAGAGAGACTTGACTGCAAACTTTTTAGATTGTTCTCAATGCTTGCCTATAGATTTAGTGAAATATGTTCAATATATCAATTGAAATATAGAATTTGTTTTACATGTCTATAGATTTAGTGAAATAGATATGTTCAATATATCAATTGAAATATAGAATTTGTTTTACATGTCTATAGATTTAGTGAAATATGTTCAATATATCAATTGAAATATAGAATTTGTTTTACATGTCTATAGATTTAGTGAAATATGTTCAATACATCAATTGAAATATAGAATTTGTTTTACATGTCTATAGATTTAGTGAAATATGTTCAATATATCAATTGAAATATAGAATTTGTTTTACATGTCTATAGATTTAGTGAAATATGTTCAATATATCAATTGAAATATAGAATTTGTTTTACATGTCTATAGATTTAGTGAAATATGTTCAATACATCAATTGAAATATAGAATTTGTTTTACATGTCTATAGATTTAGTGAAATATGTTCAATATATCAATTGAAATATAGAATTTGTTTTACATGTCTATAGATTTAGTGAAATATGTTCAATATATCAATTGAAATATAGAATTTGTTTTACATGTCTATAGATTTAGTGAAATATGTTCAATATATCAATTGAAATATAGAATTTGTTTTACATGTCTATAGATTTAGTGAAATAGATATGTTCAATATATCAATTGAAATATAGAATTTGTTTTACATGTCTATAGATTTGGTGAAATATGTTCAATATATCAATTGAAATATAGAATTTGTTTTACATGTCTATAGATTTAGTGAAATAGATATGTTCAATATATCAATTGAAATATAGAATTTGTTTTACATGTCTATAGATTTAGTGAAATATGTTTAATATATCAATTGAAATATAGAATTTGTTTTACATGTCTATAGATTTAGTGAAATATGTTCAATACATCAATTGAAATATAGAATTTGTTTTACATGTCTATAGATTTAGTGAAATATGTTCAATATATCAATTGAAATATAGAATTTGTTTTACATGTCTATAGATTTAGTGAAATATGTTCAATATATAAATTGAAATATAGAATTTGTTTTACATGTCTATAGATTTAGTGAAATATGTTCAATATATCAATTGAAATATAGAATTTGTTTTACATGTCTATAGATTTAGTGAAATATGTTTAATATATCAATTGAAATATAGAATTTGTTTTACATGTCTATAGATTTAGTGAAATATGTTCAATATATCAATTGAAATATAGAATTTGTTTTACATGTCTATAGATTTAGTGAAATATGTTCAATATATCAATTGAAATATAGAATTTGTTTTACATGTCTATAGATTTAGTGAAATAGATATGTTCAATATATCAATTGAAATATAGAATTTGTTTTACATGTCTATAGATTTGGTGAAATATGTTCAATATATCAATTGAAATATAGAATTTGTTTTACATGTCTATAGATTTAGTGAAATAGATATGTTCAATATATCAATTGAAATATAGAATTTGTTTTACATGTCTATAGATTTAGTGAAATATGTTCAATATATCAATTGAAATATAGAATTTGTTTTACATGTCTATAGATTTAGTGAAATATGTTCAATACATCAATTGAAATATAGAATTTGTTTTACATGTCTATAGATTTAGTGAAATATGTTCAATATATCAATTGAAATATAGAATTTGTTTTACATGTCTATAGATTTAGTGAAATATGTTCAATACATCAATTGAAATATAGAATTTGTTTTACATGTCTATAGATTTAGTGAAATATGTTCAATATATCAATTGAAATATAGAATTTGTTTTACATGTCTATAGATTTAGTGAAATATGTTCAATATATCAATTGAAATATAGAATTTGTTTTACATGTCTATAGATTTAGTGAAATATGTTAAATATATCAATTGAAATATAGAATTTGTTTTACATGTCTATAGATTTAGTGAAATATGTTCAATATATCAATTGAAATATAGAATTTGTTTTACATGTCTATAGATTTAGTGAAATATGTTCAATACATCAATTGAAATATAGAATTTGTTTTACATGTCTATAGATTTAGTGAAATATGTTCAATATATCAATTGAAATATAGAATTTGTTTTACATGTCTATAGATTTAGTGAAATAGATATGTTCAATATATCAATTGAAATATAGAATTTGTTTTACATGTCTATAGATTTAGTGAAATATGTTCAATATATCAATTGAAATATAGAATTTGTTTTACATGTCTATAGATTTAGTGAAATATGTTCAATATATCAATTGAAATATAGAATTTGTTTTACATGTCTATAGATTTAGTGAAATAGATATGTTCAATATATCAATTGAAATATAGAATTTGTTTTACATGTCTATAGATTTAGTGATATATGTTCAATATATCAATTGAAATATAGAATTTGTTTTACATGTCTATAGATTTAGTGAAATATGTTCAATATATCAATTGAAATATAGAATTTGTTTTACATGTCTATAGATTTAGTGAAATATGTTCAATATATCAATTGAAATATAGAATTTGTTTTACATGTCTATAGATTTAGTGAAATATGTTAAATATATCAATTGAAATATAGAATTTATTTTACATGTCTATAGATTTAGTGAAATATGTTAAATATATCAATTGAAATATAAAATTTGTTTTACATGTCTATAGATTTAGTGATATATGTTCAATATATCAATTGAAATATAGAATTTGTTTTACATGTCTATAGATTTAGTGAAATATGTTCAATATATCAATTGAAATATAGAATTTCTTTTACATGTCTATAGATTTAGTGAAATATGTTCAATATATCAATTGAAATATAGAATTTGTTTTACATGTCTATAGATTTAGTGAAATATGTTAAATATATCAATTGAAATATAGAATTTGTTTTACATGTCTATAGATTTAGTGAAATATGTTCAATATATCAATTGAAATATAGAATTTGTTTTACATGTCTATAGATTTAGTGAAATATGTTAAATATATCAATTGAAATATAGAATTTGTTTTACATGTCTATAGATTTAGTGAAATATGTTAAATATATCAATTGAAATATAGAATTTGTTTTACATGTCTATAGATTTAGTGAAATATGTTAAATATATCAATTGAAATATAGAATTTGTTTTACATGTCTATAGATTTAGTGAAATAGATATGTTCAATATATCAATTGAAATATAGAATTTGTTTTACATGCCTATAGATTTAGTGAAATATGTTCAATACATCAATTGAAATATAGAATTTGTTTTACATGTCTATAGATTTAGTGAAATATGTTCAATATATCAATTGAAATATAGAATTTGTTTTACATGTCTATAGATTTAGTGAAATATGTTCAATATATCAATTGAAATATAAAATTTGTTTTACATGTCTATAGATTTAGTGAAATAGATATGTTCAATATATCAATTGAAATATAGAATTTGTTTTACATGTCTATAGATTTAGTGAAATATGTTCAATATATCAATTGAAATATAGAATTTGTTTTACATGTCTATAGATTTAGTGAAATATGTTCAATATATCAATTGAAATATAGAATTTGTTTTACATGTCTATAGATTTAGTGAAATAGATATGTTCAATATCTCAATTGAAATATAGAATTTGTTTTACATGTCTATAGATTTAGTGATATATGTTCAATATATCAATTGAAATATAGAATTTGTTTTACATGTCTATAGATTTAGTGAAATATATTCAATATATCAATTGAAATATAGAATTTGTTTTACATGTCTATAGATTTAGTGAAATATGTTAAATATATCAATTGAAATATAGAATTTGTTTTACATGTCTATAGATTTAGTGAAATATGTTCAATATATCAATTGAAATATAGAATTTGTTTTACATGTCTATAGATTTAGTGAAATATATTCAATATATCAATTGAAATATAGAATTTGTTTTACATGTCTATAGATTTAGTGAAATATGTTAAATATATCAATTGAAATATAGAATTTGTTTTACATGTCTATAGATTTAGTGAAATATGTTCAATATATCAATTGAAATATAGAATTTGTTTTACATGTCTATAGATTTAGTGAAATATGTTCAATATATCAATTGAAATATAGAATTTGTTTTACATGTCTATAGATTTAGTGAAATATGTTAAATATATCAATTGAAATATAGAATTTGTTTTACAGGTCAATAGATTTAGTGAAATATGTTCAATATATCAATTGAAATATAGAATTTGTTTTACATGTCAATAGATTTAGTGAAATATGTTCAATATATCAATAGAAATATAAAATTTGTTTTACATGTCTATAGATTTAGTGAAATATGTTCAATATATCAATTGAAATATAGAATTTGTTTTACATGTCTATAGATTTAGTGAAATATGTTCAATATATCAATTGAAATATAGAATTTGTTTTACATGTCTATAGATTTAGTGAAATATGTTCAATATATCAATTGAAATATAGAATTTGTTTTACATGTCAATAGATTTAGTTAAATATTTTAAATATATCAA
This sequence comes from Euprymna scolopes, assembly GCF_053919585.1. NCBI lineage: Eukaryota > Metazoa > Mollusca > Cephalopoda > Sepiida > Sepiolidae > Euprymna > Euprymna scolopes. The sequence goes on from NC_136482.1 coordinate 91,769,999, forward strand.
TTGAAATATAGAATTTGTTTTACATGTCTATAGATTTAGTGAAATATGTTCAATATATCAATTGAAATATAGAATTTGTTTTACATGTCAATAGATTTAGTGAAATATGTTCAATATATCAATTGAAATATAAAATTTGTTTTACATGTCTATAGATTTAGTGAAATATGTTCAATATATCAATTGAAATATAGAATTTGTTTTACATGTCTATAGATTTAGTGAAATATGTTCAATATATCAATTGAAATATAGAATTTGTTTTACATGTCTATAGATTTAGTGAAATATGTTCAATATATCAATTGAAATATAGAATTTGTTTTACATGTCAATAGATTTAGTGAAATATGTTCAATATATCAATTGAAATATAGAATTTGTTTTACATGTCAATAGATTTAGTGAAATATGTTCAATATATCAATTGAAATATAGAATTTCTTTTACATGTCAATAGATTTAGTGAAATATGTTCAATATATCAATTGAAATATAGAATTTGTTTTACATGTCTATAGATTTAGTGAAATATGTTCAATATATCAATTGAAATATAGAATTTCTTTTACATGTCAATAGATTTAGTGAAATATGTTCAATATATCAATTGAAATATAAAATTTGTTTTACATGTCTATAGATTTAGTGAAATATGTTCAATATATCAATTGAAATATAGAATTTCTTTTACATGTCAATAGATTTAGTGAAATAGATATGTTCAATATATCAATTGAAATATAGAATTTGTTTTACATGTCTATAGATTTAGTGAAATATGTTATGTTCAATATATCAATTGAAATATAGAATTTGTTTTACATGTCTATAGATTTAGTGAAATAGATATGTTCAATATATCAATTGAAATATAGAATTTGTTTTACATGTCTATAGATTTAGTGAAATAGTTATGTTCAATATATCAATTGAAATATAGAATTTGTTTTACATGTCTATAGATTTAGAGAAATAGTTATGTTCAATATATCAATTGAAATATAGAATTTGTTTTACATGTCTATAGATTTAGTGAAATATGTTCAACATATCAATTGAAATATAGAATTTGTTTTACATGTCAATAGATTTAGTGAAATATGTTCAATATATCAATTGAAATATAGAATTTGTTTTACATGTCTATAGATTTAGTGAAATAGTTATGTTCAATATATCAATTGAAATATAGAATTTGTTTTACATGTCTATAGATTTAGTGAAATATGTTCAACATATCAATTGAAATATAGAATTTGTTTTACATGTCAATAGATTTAGTGAAATATGTTCAATATATCAATTGAAATATAGAATTTGTTTTACATGTCTATAGATTTAGTGAAATAGTTATGTTCAATATATCAATTGAAATATAGAATTTGTTTTACATGTCTATAGATTTAGTGAAATATGTTCAACATATCAATTGAAATATAGAATTTCTTTTACATGTCAATAGATTTAGTGAAATATGTTCAATATATCAATTGAAATATAGAATTTGTTTTACATGTCTACAGATTTAGTGAAATAGTTATGTTCAATATATCAATTGAAATATAGAATTTGTTTTACATGTCTATAGATTTAGAGAAATAGTTATGTTCAATATATCAATTGAAATATAGAATTTGTTTTACATGTCCATAGATTTTGTGAAATTTGTTCAATATATCAATTGAAATATAGAATTTCTTTTACATGTCAATAGATTTAGTGAAATATGTTCAATATATCAATTGAAATATAGAATTTGTTTTACATGTCTATAGATTTAGTGAAATATGTTAAATATATCAATTGAAATATAGAATTTCTTTTACATGTCAATAGATTTAGTGAAATATGTTCAATATATCAATTGAAATATAGAATTTGTTTTACATGTCTATAGATTTAGTGAAATAGATATGTTCAATATATCAATTGAAATATAGAATTTGTTTTACATGTCTATAGATTTAGTGAAATATGTTCAATATATCAATTGAAATATAGAATTTGTTTTACATGTCTATAGATTTAGTGAAATAGATATGTTCAATATATCAATTGAAATATAGAATTTGTTTTACATGTCTATAGATTTAGTGAAATATGTTCAATATATCAATTGAAATATAGAATTTGTTTTACATGTCTATAGATTTAGTGAAATAGATATGTTCAATATATCAATTGAAATATAGAATTTGTTTTACATGTCTATAGATTTAGTGAAATATGTTCAATATATCAATTGAAATATAGAATTTGTTTTACATGTCTATAGATTTAGTGAAATAGATATGTTCAATATATCAATTGAAATATAGAATTTGTTTTACATGTCTATAGATTTAGTGAAATATGTTAAATATATCAATTGAAATATAGAATTTGTTTTACATGTCTATAGATTTAGTGAAATATGTTCAATATATCAATTGAAATATAGAATTTCTTTTACATGTCTATAGATTTAGTGAAATATGTTCAATATATCAATTGAAATATAGAATTTGTTTTACATGTCAATAGATTTAGTGAAATATGTTCAATATATCAATTGAAATATAGAATTTCTTTTACATGTCAATAGATTTAGTGAAATATGTTCAATATATCAATTGAAATATAGAATTTGTTTTACATGTCTAAAGATTTAGTGAAATATGTTAAATATATCAATTGAAATATAGAATTTGTTTTAAATGTCTATAGATTTAGTGAAATATGTTAAATATATCAATTGAAATATAGAATTTCTTTTACATGTCTATAGATTTAGTGAAATATGTTCAATATATCAATTGAAATATAGAATTTGTTTTACATGTCTATAGATTTAGTGAAATATGTTCAATATATCAATTGAAATATAGAATTTGTTTTACATGTCTATAGATTTAGTGAAATATGTTCAATATATCAATTGAAATATAGAATTTGTTTTACATGTCTATAGATTTAGTGAAATATGTTCAATATATCAATTGAAATATAGAATTTCTTTTACATGTCTATAGATTTAGTGAAATATGTTCAATATATCAATTGAAATATAGAATTTGTTTTACATGTCTATAGATTTAGTGAAATATGTTCAATATATCAATTGAAATATAGAATTTGTTTTACATGCCTATAGATTTAGTGAAATATGTTCAATATATCAATTGAAATATAGAATTTCTGTTACAGGTCAATAGATTTAGTGAAATATGTTCAATATATCAATTGAAATATAGAATTTGTTTTACATGTCTATAGATTTAGTGAAATATGTTCAATATATCAATTGAAATATAGAATTTGTTTTACATGTCTATAGATTTAGTGAAATATGTTCAATATATCAATTGAAATATAGAATTTGTTTTACATGTCTATAGATTTAGTGAAATATGTTCAATATATCAATTGAAATATAGAATTTGTTTTACATGTCTATAGATTTAGTGAAATATGTTCAATATATCAATTGAAATATAGAATTTGTTTTACATGTCTATAGATTTAGTGAAATAGATATGTTCAATATATCAATTGAAATATAGAATTTGTTTTACATGCCTATAGATTTAGTGAAATATGTTCAATATATCAATTGAAATATAGAATTTCTGTTACAGGTCAATAGATTTAGTGAAATATGTTCAATATATCAATTGAAATATAGAATTTGTTTTACATGTCTATAGATTTAGTGAAATATGTTCAATATATCAATTGAAATATAGAATTTGTTTTACATGTCTATAGATTTAGTGAAATATGTTCAATATATCAATTGAAATATAGAATTTGTTTTACATGTCTATAGATGTAGTGAAATATGTTCAATATATCAATTGAAATATAGAATTTGTTTTACATGTCTATAGATTTAGTGAAATATGTTCAACATATCAATTGAAATATAGAATTTCTTTTACATGTCAATAGATTTAGTGAAATATGTTCAATATATCAATTGAAATATAGAATTTGTTTTACATGTCTACAGATTTAGTGAAATAGTTATGTTCAATATATCAATTGAAATATAGAATTTGTTTTACATGTCTATAGATTTAGAGAAATAGTTATGTTCAATATATCAATTGAAATATAGAATTTGTTTTACATGTCCATAGATTTTGTGAAATATGTTCAATATATCAATTGAAATATAGAATTTCTTTTACATGTCAATAGATTTAGTGAAATATGTTCAATATATCAATTGAAATATAGAATTTGTTTTACATGTCAATAGATTTAGTGAAATATGTTCAATATATCAATTTAAATATAGAATTTGTTTTACATGTCTATAGATTTAGTGAAATAGATATGTTCAATATATCAATTGAAATATAGAATTTGTTTTACATGTCTATAGATTTAGTGAAATATGTTCAATATATCAATTGAAATATAGAATTTGTTTTACATGTCTATAGATTTAGTGAAATATGTTCAATATATCAATTGAAATACAGAATTTGTTTTACATGTCTATAGATTTAGAGAAATAGTTATGTTCAATATATCAATTGAAATATAGAATTTGTTTTACATGTCCATAGATTTTGTGAAATTTGTTCAATATATCAATTGAAATATAGAATTTCTTTTACATGTTAATAGATTTAGTGAAATATGTTCAATATATCAATTGAAATATAGAATTTGTTTTACATGTCTATAGATTTAGTGAAATATGTTCAATATATCAATTGAAATATAGAATTTCTTTTACATGTCAATAGATTTAGTGAAATATGTTCAATATATCAATTGAAATATAGAATTTGTTTTACATGTCAATAGATTTAGTGAAATATGTTCAATATATCAATTGAAATATAGAATTTGTTTTACATGTCTAAAGATTTAGTGAAATATGTTAAATATATCAATTGAAATATAGAATTTCTTTTACATGTCAATAGATTTAGTGAAATATGTTCAATATATCAATTGAAATATAGAATTTGTTTTACATGTCTATAGATTTAGTGCAATATGTTCAATATATCGATTGAAATATAGAATTTGTTTTACATGTCTATAGATTTAGTGAAATATGTTAAATATATCAATTGAAATATAGAATTTCTTTTACATGTCAATAGATTTAGTGAAATATGTTCAATATATCAATTGAAATATAGAATTTGTTTTACATGTCTATAGATTTAGTGAAATAGATATGTTCAATATATCAATTGAAATATAGAATTTGTTTTACATGTCTATAGATTTAGTGAAATATGTTCAATATATCAATTGAAATATAGAATTTCTTTTACATGTCAATAGATTTAGTGAAATATGTTCAATATATCAATTGAAATATAGAATTTGTTTTAGATGTCTATAGATTTAGTGAAATATGTTAAATATATCAATTGAAATATAGAATTTCTTTTACATGTCAATAGATTTAGTGAAATATGTTCAATATATCAATTGAAATATAGAATTTGTTTTACATGTCTATAGATTTAGTGAAATATGTTCAATATATCAATTGAAATATAGAATTTCTTTTACATGTCTATAGATTTGGTGAAATATGTTCAATATATCAATTGAAATATAGAATTTCTTTTACATGTCAATAGATTTAGTGAAATATGTTCAATATATCAATTGAAATATAGAATTTGTTTTACATGTCTATAGATTTAGTGAAATATGTTCAATATATCAATTGAAATATAGAATTTGTTTTACATGTCTATAGATTTAGTGAAATAGTTATGTTCAATATATCAATTGAAATATAGAATTTGTTTTACATGTCTATAGATTTAGTGAAATATGTTCAATATATCAATTGAAATATAGAATTTGTTTTACATGTCTATAGATTTAGTGAAATATGTTCAATATATCAATTGAAATATAGAATTTGTTTTACATGTCTATAGATTTAGTGAAATAGATATGTTCAATATATCAATTGAAATATAGAATTTGTTTTACATGCCTATAGATTTAGTGAAATATGTTCAATATATCAATTGAAATATAGAATTTCTGTTACAGGTCAATAGATTTAGTGAAATATGTTCAATATATCAATTGAAATATAGAATTTGTTTTACATGTCTATAGATTTAGTGAAATATGTTCAATATATCAATTGAAATATAGAATTTGTATTACATGTCTATAGATTTAGTGAAATATGTTCAATATATCAATTGAAATATAGAATTTGTTTTACATGTCTATAGATTTAGTGAAATATGTTCAATATATCAATTGAAATATAGAATTTGTTTTACATGTCTATAGATTAAGTGAAATAGATATGTTCAATATATCAATTGAAATATAGAATTTGTTTTACATGCCTATAGATTTAGTGAAATATGTTCAATATATCAATTGAAATATAGAATTTCTGTTACAGGTCAATAGATTTAGTGAAATATGTTAAATATATCAATTGAAATATAGAATTTGTTTTACATGTCTATAGATTTAGTGAAATATGTTCAATATATCAATTGAAATATAGAATTTGTTTTACATGTCTATAGATTTAGTGAAATATGTTCAATATATCAATTGAAATATAGAATTTGTTTTACATGTCTATAGATTTAGTGAAATATGTTCAATATATCAATTGAAATATAGAATTTGTTTTACATGTCTATAGATTTAGTGAAATAGATATGTTCAATATATCAATTGAAATATAGAATTTGTTTTACATGCCTATAGATTTAGTGAAATATGTTCAATATATCAATTGAAATATAGAATTTCTGTTACAGGTCAATAGATTTAGTGAAATATGTTCAATATATCAATTGAAATATAGAATTTGTTTTACATGTCTATAGATTTAGTGAAATATGTTCAATATATCAATTGAAATATAGAATTTGTTTTACATGTCTATAGATTTAGTGAAATATGTTCAATATATCAATTGAAATATAGAATTTGTTTTACATGTCTATAGATTTAGTGAAATATGTTCAATATATCAATTGAAATATAGAATTTGTTTTACATGTCTATAGATTTAGTGAAAATGATATGTTCAATATATCAATTGAAATATAGAATTTGTTTTACATGTCTATAGATTTAGTGAAATAGATATGTTCAATATATCAATTGAAATATAGAATTTGTTTTACATGTCTATAGATTTAGTGAAATATGTTCAATATATCAATTGAAATATAGAATTTCTTTTACATGTCTATAGATTTAGTGAAATATGTTCAATATATCAATTGAAATATAAAATTTGTTTTACATGTCTAAAGATTTAGTGAAATATGTTCAATATATCAATTGAAATATAGAATTTGTTTTACATGTCAATAGATTTAGTGAAACAGATATGTTCAATATATCAATTGAAATATAGAATTTGTTTTACATGTCTATACATTTGGTGAAATCTGTTCAATATATCAATTGAAATATAGAATTTGTTTTACATGTCAATAGATTTAGTGAAATATGTTCAATATATCAATTGAAATATAGAATTTGTTTTACATGTCTAAAGATTTAGTGAAATATGTTAAATATATCAATTGAAATATAGAATTTCTTTTACATGTCAATAGATTTAGTGAAATATGTTCAATATATCAATTGAAATATAGAATTTGTTTTACATGTCTATAGATTTAGTGCAATATGTTCAATATATCGATTGAAATATAGAATTTGTTTTACATGTCTATAGATTTAGTGAAATATGTTAAATATATCAATTGAAATATAGAATTTCTTTTACATGTCAATAGATTTAGTGAAATATGTTCAATATATCAATTGAAATATAGAATTTGTTTTACATGTCTATAGATTTAGTGAAATAGATATGTTCAATATATCAATTGAAATATAGAATTTGTTTTACATGTCTATAGATTTAGTGAAATATGTTCAATATATCAATTGAAATATAGAATTTCTTTTACATGTCAATAGATTTAGTGAAATATGTTCAATATATAAATTGAAATATAGAATTTGTTTTACATGTCAATAGATTTAGTGAAATATGTTCAATATATCAATTGAAATATAGAATTTGTTTTACATGTCAATAGATTTAGTGAAATATGTTAAATATATCAATTGAAATATAGAATTTCTTTTACATGTCAATAGATTTAGTGAAATATGTTCAATATATCAATTGAAATATAGAATTTGTTTTACATGTCTATAGATTTAGTGAAATATGTTCAATATATCAATTGAAATATAGAATTTGTTTTACATGTCTATAGATTTAGTGAAATATGTTCAATATATCAATTGAAATATAGAATTTGTTTTACATGTCTATAGATTTAGTGAAATAGATATGTTCAATATATCAATTGAAATATAGAATTTGTTTTACATGCCTATAGATTTAGTGAAATATGTTCAATATATCAATTGAAATATAGAATTTCTGTTACAGGTCAATAGATTTAGTGAAATATGTTCAATATATCAATTGAAATATAGAATTTGTTTTACATGTCTATAGATTTAGTGAAATATGTTCAATATATCAATTGAAATATAGAATTTGTTTTACATGTCTATAGATTTAGTGAAAATGATATGTTCAATATATCAATTGAAATATAGAATTTGTTTTACATGTCTATAGATTTAGTGAAATAGATATGTTCAATATATCAATTGAAATATAGAATTTGTTTTACATGTCTATAGATTTAGTGAAATATGTTCAATATATCAATTGAAATATAGAATTTCTTTTACATGTCTATAGATTTAGTGAAATATGTTCAATATATCAATTGAAATATAAAATTTGTTTTACATGTCTAAAGATTTAGTGAAATATGTTCAATATATCAATTGAAATATAGAATTTGTTTTACATGTCAATAGATTTAGTGAAACAGATATGTTCAATATATCAATTGAAATATAGAATTTGTTTTACATGTCTATACATTTGGTGAAATCTGTTCAATATATCAATTGAAATATAGAATTTGTTTTACATGTCTAAAGATTTAGTGAAATATGTTTAATATATCAATTGAAATATAGAATTTCTTTTACATGTCAATAGATTTAGTGAAATAGATATGTTCAATATATCAATTGAAATATAGAATTTGTTTTACATGTCTATAGATTTAGTGAAATAGATATGTTCAATATATCAATTGAAATATAGAATTTGTTTTACATGTCTATAGATTCAGTGAAATATGTTCAATATATCAATTGAAATATAAAATTTGTTTTACATGTCTATATATTTAGTGAAATAGATATGTTCAATATATCAATTGAAATATAGAATTTGTTTTACATGTCTATAGATTTAGTGAAAATGATATGTTCAATATATCAATTGAAATATAGAATTTGTTTTACATGTCTATAGATTTAGTGAAATAGATATGTTCAATATATCAATTGAAATATAGAATTTGTTTTACATGTCTATAGATTTAGTGAAATATGTTCAATATATCAATTGAAATATAGAATTTGTTTTACATGTCTATAGATTTAGTGAAATATGTTCAATATATCAATTGAAATATAGAATTTGTTTTACATGTCTATAGATTTAGAGAAATAGTTATGTTCAATATATCAATTGAAATATAGAATTTGTTTTACATGTCCATAGATTTTGTGAAATTTGTTCAATATATCAATTGAAATATAGAATTTCTTTTACATGTTAATAGATTTAGTGAAATATGTTCAATATATCAATTGAAATATAGAATTTGTTTTACATGTCTATAGATTTAGTGAAATATGTTCAATATATCAATTGAAATATAGAATTTCTTTTACATGTCAATAGATTTAGTGAAATATGTTCAATATATCAATTGAAATATAGAATTTCTTTTACATGTCAATAGATTTAGTGAAATATGTTCAATATATCAATTGAAATATAGAATTTGTTTTACATGTCTAAAGATTTAGTGAAATATGTTAAATATATCAATTGAAATATAGAATTTCTTTTACATGTCAATAGATTTAGTGAAATATGTTCAATATATCAATTGAAATATAGAATTTGTTTTACATGTCTATAGATTTAGTGCAATATGTTCAATATATCGATTGAAATATAGAATTTGTTTTACATGTCTATAGATTTAGTGAAATATGTTAAATATATCAATTGAAATATAGAATTTCTTTTACATGTCAATAGATTTAGTGAAATATGTTCAATATATCAATTGAAATATAGAATTTGTTTTACATGTCTATAGATTTAGTGAAATAGATATGTTCAATATATCAATTGAAATATAGAATTTGTTTTACATGTCTATAGATTTAGTGAAATATGTTCAATATATCAATTGAAATATAGAATTTCTTTTACATGTCAATAGATTTAGTGAAATATGTTCAATATATAAATTGAAATATAGAATTTGTTTTACATGTCTATAGATTTAGTGAAATATGTTAAATATATCAATTGAAATATAGAATTTCTTTTACATGTCAATAGATTTAGTGAAATATGTTCAATATATCAATTGAAATATAGAATTTGTTTTACATGTCTATAGATTTAGTGAAATATGTTCAATATATCAATTGAAATATAGAATTTGTTTTACATGTCTATAGATTTAGTGAAATATGTTCAATATATCAATTGAAATATAGAATTTGTTTTACATGTCTATAGATTTAGTGAAATAGATATGTTCAATATATCAATTGAAATATAGAATTTGTTTTACATGCCTATAGATTTAGTGAAATATGTTCAATATATCAATTGAAATATAGAATTTCTGTTACAGGTCAATAGATTTAGTGAAATATGTTCAATATATCAATTGAAATATAGAATTTGTTTTACATGTCTATAGATTTAGTGAAATATGTTCAATATATCAATTGAAATATAGAATTTGTTTTACATGTCTATAGATTTAGTGAAATATGTTCAATATATCAATTGAAATATAGAATTTGTTTTACATGTCTATAGATTAAGTGAAATAGATATGTTCAATATATCAATTGAAATATAGAATTTGTTTTACATGCCTATAGATTTAGTGAAATATGTTCAATATATCAATTGAAATATAGAATTTCTGTTACAGGTCAATAGATTTAGTGAAATATGTTCAATATATCAATTGAAATATAGAATTTGTTTTACATGTCTATAGATTTAGTGAAATATGTTCAATATATCAATTGAAATATAGAATTTGTTTTACATGTCTATAGATTTAGTGAAATATGTTCAATATATCAATTGAAATATAGAATTTGTTTTACATGTCTATAGATTTAGTGAAATATGTTCAATATATCAATTGAAATATAGAATTTGTTTTACATGTCTATAGATTTAGTGAAATAGATATGTTCAATATATCAATTGAAATATAGAATTTGTTTTACATGCCTATAGATTTAGTGAAATATGTTCAATATATCAATTGAAATATAGAATTTCTGTTACAGGTCAATAGATTTAGTGAAATATGTTCAATATATCAATTGAAATATAGAATTTGTTTTACATGTCTATAGATTTAGTGAAATATGTTCAATATATCAATTGAAATATAGAATTTGTTTTACATGTCTATAGATTTAGTGAAATATGTTGAATATATAAATTGAAATATAGAATTTGTTTTACATGTCTATAGATTTAGTGAAATATGTTCAATATATCAATTGAAATATAGAATTTGTTTTACATGTCTATAGATTTAGTGAAATATGTTCAATATATCAATTGAAATATAGAATTTGTTTTACATGTCTATAGATTTAGTGAAATATGTTCAATATATCAATTGAAATATAGAATTTGTTTTACATGTCTATAGATTTAGTGAAATATGTTCAATATATCAATTGAAATATAGAATTTGTTTTACATGTCTATAGATTTAGTGAAATATGTTCAATATATCAATTGAAATATAGAATTTGTTTTACATGTCTATAGATTTAGTGAAAATGATATGTTCAATATATCAATTGAAATATAGAATTTGTTTTACATGTCTATAGATTTAGTGAAATAGATATGTTCAATATATCAATTGAAATATAGAATTTGTTTTACATGTCTATAGATTTAGTGAAATATGTTCAATATATCAATTGAAATATAGAATTTCTTTTACATGTCTATAGATTTAGTGAAATATGTTCAATATATCAATTGAAATATAAAATTTGTTTTACATGTCTAAAGATTTAGTGAAATATGTTCAATATATCAATTGAAATATAGAATTTGTTTTACATGTCAATAGATTTAGTGAAACAGATATGTTCAATATATCAATTGAAATATAGAATTTGTTTTACATGTCTATACATTTGGTGAAATCTGTTCAATATATCAATTGAAATATAGAATTTGTTTTACATGTCTATAGATTTAGTGAAATATGTTTAATATATCAATTTAAATATAGAATTTCTTTTACATGTCAATAGATTTAGTGAAATAGATATGTTCAATATATCAATTGAAATATAGAATTTGTTTTACATGTCTATAGATTTAGTGAAATAGATATGTTCAATATATCAATTGAAATATAGAATTTGTTTTACATGTCTATAGATTCAGTGAAATATGTTCAATATATCAATTGAAATATAAAATTTGTTTTACATGTCTATAGATTTAGTGAAATAGATATGTTCAATATATCAATTGAAATATAGAATTTGTTTTACATGTCTATAGATTTAGTGAAATAGTTATGATCAATATATCAATTGAAATATAGAATTTGTTTTACATGTCTATAGATTTAGAGAAATAGTTATGTTTAATATATCAATTGATATATAGAATTTGTTTTACATGTCTATAGATTTAGTGAAATATGTTAAACATATCAATTGAAATATAGAATTTGTTTTACATGTCAATAGATTTAGTGAAATATGTTGAATATATAAATTGAAATATAGAATTTGTTTTACATGTCTATAGATTTAGTGAAATAGTTATGTTCAATATATCAATTGAAATATAGAATTTGTTTTACATGTCAATAGATTTAGTGAAATATGTTCAATATATCAATTGAAATATAGAATTTGTTTTACATGTCTATAGATTTAGTGAAATATGTTCAATATATCAATTGAAATATAGAATTTGTTTTACATGTCAATAGATTTAGTGAAATATGTTCAATATATCAATTGAAATATAGAATTTGTTTTACATGTCTATAGATTTAGTGAAATATGTTCAACATATCAATTGAAATATAGAATTTCTTTTACATGTCTATAGATTTAGTGAAATATGTTCAATATATCAATTGAAATATAGAATTTGTTTTACATGTCAATAGATTTAGTGAAATATGTTCAATATATCAATTGAAATATAGAATTTGTTTTACATGTCTATAGATTTAGTAAAATATGTTCAATATATCAATTGAAATATAAAATTTGTTTTACATGTCTTAAGATTTAGTGAAATATGTTTAATATATCAATTGAAATATAGAATTTCTTTTACATGTCAATAGATTTAGTGAAATAGATATGTTCAATATATCAATTGAAATATAGAATTTGTTTTACATGTCTATAGATTTAGTGAAATATGTTCAATATATCAATTGAAATATAGAATTTGTTTTACATGTCTAAAGATTTAGTGAAATATGTTTAATATATCAATTGAAATATAGAATTTCTTTTACATGTCAATAGATTTAGTGAAATAGATATGTTCAATATATCAATTGAAATATAGAATTTGTTTTACATGTCTATAGATTTAGTGAAATATGTTCAATATATCAATTGAAATATAAAATTTGTTTTACATGTCTATAGATTTAGTGAAATAGATATGTTCAATATATCAATTGAAATATAGAATTTGTTTTACATGTCTATAGATTTAGTGAAATAGTTATGTTCAATATATCAATTGAAATATAGAATTTGTTTTACATGTCTATAGATTTAGAGAAATAGTTATGTTCAATATATCAATTGAAATATAGAATTTGTTTTACATGTCTATAGATTTAGTGAAATATGTTCAACATATCAATTGAAATATAGAATTTGTTTTACATGTCAATAGATTTAGTGAAACAGATATGTTCAATATATCAATTGAAATATAGAATTTGTTTTACATGTCTATACATTTGGTGAAATCTGTTCAATATATCAATTGAAATATAGAATTTGTTTTACATGTCTAAAGATTTAGTGAAATATGTTTAATATATCAATTGAAATATAGAATTTCTTTTACATGTCAATAGATTTAGTGAAATAGATATGTTCAATATATCAATTGAAATATAGAATTTGTTTTACATGTCTATAGATTTAGTGAAATAGATATGTTCAATATATCAATTGAAATATAGAATTTGTTTTACATGTCTATAGATTCAGTGAAATAGTTATAATCAATATATCAATTGAAATATAGAATTTGTTTTACATGTCTATAGATTTAGAGAAATAGTTATGTTTAATATATCAATTGATATATAGAATTTGTTTTACATGTCTATAGATTTAGTGAAATATGTTAAACATATCAATTGAAATATAGAATTTGTTTTACATGTCAATAGATTTAGTGAAATATGTTGAATATATAAATTGAAATATAGAATTTGTTTTACATGTCTATAGATTTAGTGAAAATGATATGTTCAATATATCAATTGAAATATAGAATTTGTTTTACATGTCTATAGATTTAGTGAAATAGATATGTTCAATATATCAATTGAAATATAGAATTTGTTTTACATGTCTATAGATTTAGTGAAATATGTTCAATATATCAATTGAAATATAGAATTTCTTTTACATGTCTATAGATTTAGTGAAATATGTTCAATATATCAATTGAAATATAAAATTTGTTTTACATGTCTAAAGATTTAGTGAAATATGTTCAATATATCAATTGAAATATAGAATTTGTTTTACATGTCAATAGATTTAGTGAAACAGATATGTTCAATATATCAATTGAAATATAGAATTTGTTTTACATGTCTATACATTTGGTGAAATCTGTTCAATATATCAATTGAAATATAGAATTTGTTTTACATGTCTAAAGATTTAGTGAAATATGTTTAATATATCAATTGAAATATAGAATTTCTTTTACATGTCAATAGATTTAGTGAAATAGATATGTTCAATATATCAATTGAAATATAGAATTTGTTTTACATGTCTATAGATTTAGTGAAATAGATATGTTCAATATATCAATTGAAATATAGAATTTGTTTTACATGTCTATAGATTCAGTGAAATATGTTCAATATATCAATTGAAATATAAAATTTGTTTTACATGTCTATAGATTTAGTGAAATAGATATGTTGAATATATAAATTGAAATATAGAATTTGTTTTACATGTCTATAGATTTAGTGAAATAGTTATGATCAATATATCAATTGAAATATAGAATTTGTTTTACATGTCTATAGATTTAGAGAAATAGTTATGTTTAATATATCAATTGATATATAGAATTTGTTTTACATGTCTATAGATTTAGTGAAATATGTTAAACATATCAATTGAAATATAGAATTTGTTTTACATGTCAATAGATTTAGTGAAATATGTTGAATATATAAATTGAAATATAGAATTTGTTTTACATGTCTATAGATTTAGTGAAATAGTTATGTTCAATATATCAATTGAAATATAGAATTTGTTTTACATGTCAATAGATTTAGTGAAATATGTTCAATATATCAATTGAAATATAGAATTTGTTTTACATGTCTATAGATTTAGTGAAATATGTTCAATATATCAATTGAAATATAGAATTTGTTTTACATGTCAATAGATTTAGTGAAATATGTTCAATATATCAATTGAAATATAGAATTTGTTTTACGTGTCTATAGATTTAGTGAAATATGTTCAATATATCAATTGAAATATAAAATTTGTTTTACATGTCTTAAGATTTAGTGAAATATGTTTAATATATCAATTGAAATATAGAATTTCTTTTACATGTCAATAGATTTAGTGAAATAGATATGTTCAATATATCAATTGAAATATAGAATTTGTTTTACATGTCTATAGATTTAGTGAAATATGTTCAATATATCAATTGAAATATAAAATTTGTTTTACATGTCTTAAGATTTAGTGAAATATGTTTAATATATCAATTGAAATATAGAATTTCTTTTACATGTCAATAGATTTAGTGAAATAGATATGTTCAATATATCAATTGAAATATAGAATTTGTTTTACATGTCTATAGATTTAGTGAAATATGTTCAATATATCAATTGAAATATAAAATTTGTTTTACATGTCTATAGATTTAGTGAAATAGATATGTTCAATATATCAATTGAAATATAGAATTTGTTTTACATGTCTATAGATTTAGTGAAATAGTTATGTTCAATATATCAATTGAAATATAGAATTTGTTTTACATGTCTATAGATTTAGAGAAATAGTTATGTTCAATATATCAATTGAAATATAGAATTTGTTTTACATGTCTATAGATTTAGTGAAATATGTTAAACATATCAATTGAAATATAGAATTTGTTTTACATGTCTATAGATTTAGTGAAATATGTTCAATATATCAATTGAAATATAGAATTTGTTTTACATGTCAATAGATTTAGTGAAATATGTTCAATATATCAATTGAAATATAGAATTTGTTTTACATGTCTATAGATTTAGTGAAATATGTTCAACATATCAATTGAAATATAGAATTTCTTTTACATGTCAATAGATTTAGTGAAATATGTTCAATATATCAATTGAAATATAGAATTTGTTTTACATGTCTATAGATTTAGTGAAATAGTTATGTTCAATATATCAATTGAAATATAGAATTTGTTTTACATGTCTATAGATTTAGAGAAATAGTTATGTTCAATATATCAATTGAAATATAGAATTTGTTTTACATGTCCATAGATTTTGTGAAATTTGTTCAATATATCAATTGAAATATAGAATTTGTTTTACATGTCTATAGATTTAGTGAAATATGTTCAACATATCAATTGAAATATAGAATTTGTTTTACATGTCTATAGATTTGGTGAAATATATACAAGCATTGAGAATAATCTAAAAAGTGTGGAATCAAGTCTCCCAGTGCTGTCATTTCAAATCATTTGAGATCATATTAGCAAGTTTTAGTATCCCCTTCTTTCAAGGCCAGAGGTTTAGAAGGAAATACATATAACTGTCCAGGTTCATGGAGTTGAAAATATGTTGCATTGAGGGTCAGACTTTATTATTTTTAATGTAATTATTGTTAGGTAAGCAACTAGATCATACATCTACCGACGATGATTTGATATGAACTGACATAGAGAGACCCCCAATGAATTAGCGCTGTTTGGCATAAGACCACTTTTCACATGAACGAAAAATGCTATTATCATTCATAGTGGTTTGTTGTTGAATTACCATTCTCTGTTTCGTTCTCTCTATTTGCTCAACTTTTCTATAATTCTTTCCTGTATCATATGAAAACCTTCTGAAAACCAGCCAAGACTCCCTTTTTGTGTGTTTATTTTATTATTAACAAGAATTCAGACTTTTCAGGTTTTATCCCCCTTCCTATCCCCTTTTACTGCTTTCAGTTCCTTCCTTCTAGTTATCTTGTCTTTCTTTTTGTCCTCTATTTCTCTGTCGTTTTTTTTTCTTTGCATATACGTTTTCGCATCGTTCTTTCTTCTTCCTTAACCTTTGTTCGTGTTCCTCTTCCCCGTTTTGTCAAAATCGCCATTGGCAAGCACTTTCTGCTTTACTTCTCACGGCATTCATATAATTGCACAATTACCAAAATCAATCGATGACATCAAATTCTTCCAAAAATAAAGTCTGCAATGAGAAGACAAAAGAAAAAAAAATCAACAGATAAAATAAAACCAAAGTCAAATAAGTCGAATACAAAAGATGTAATAAAAACACGCTATCCTCCACTCACCACCGTCCGCTCTTCCTAAATAAAGACAATAAATTACTCTCAGTGGTGGTGTCGGTGCTGGATCTTTTTTTCCATTGGTTGATGTATTATTCTTTTTTATTAGACAAGTAATTTTCCTTGCACCATTTCAATCATGTCATCATTTGGTCATTCTGCTGATGCTGATACCCCAAATTGTGGACCTTTGCATCCCAAGATACCTCATTCCTCATCGCCTATGCAATCAGTTGACCAATTTGAAAGTAGATTTTTCTCTACAGATATGTCCCATAGCTTTACTTTTTTCAATCTCTTTCTTAGTTTATATATATATATATATATATATATATGTTCTTTAAGTTAACAAACATTAAAGTTGTAGCTCAATAGTGTACAACTAGAGCTCTTAATTAACACATTACAAAGCTTAGTTATTCACAGAAACATTACATATTTCCTAAAACACTTTATATGCAAACAGTTGTTTCTGCCCATCTTTTCATTATATACAAAATTCATTGATATTCATGAGGACGCTTCATCAGTGTATAAAATTGCAGTCAGGCTAAAAAAAATTAATAGGGACTCAACATTTCATATATGGCCTCCCATGTTCAAGTTTTGTTATAAAGACACACTAATACTCTAGGGCAAATTAAAAATCGATTCAACTATGAGCGAAATCTTAGGGTAGACAACTAGTTGAGAAGGAAAATGTCTAAATAACAAAATAACGCCCGTGTCCATGTATATTCTGAAACATGCAACACCATGCAACTGGCATACATTACTTGCCTTGTAAAGAGAGTGGGTCTTGTTCTCCACAATGTGTGATCTATTATAATAAAATTGATTTCTGAGGTTGTTTGATAATTAAACGCCGACACATTGAAGAGTCTTGAACAAACGAAACGCGTGTCTGTGGATAGCTATACTTTATATGTATAGCTGTGCAGCATTTTAGTATTAAATAATTTTAATGAAACAAAATCGATAATTTTTGTGTTGAGCTTTTAATTAAAATTTTCAATCTCCCGGAAATGTCTGTAATAGTAATGTTCAAGTATTTGACGAAAAAAAAATTCTCTGCGAAGCAAATAATTTCGATTTCATGTAGGTAAATATTCAAAAACAGTCCACAGGTTTAGTTCATGTTTACTAATTGTGCCTATTTTACTCTAATAAACGTTTTTTTTTTTCTTATTCTCATAAAGTGTTTTCTAAGATTGCATGAAATTGTTCCTTGAATTCAATTTAATTAAATGATTCTAAATGAAATCAAAAATACTTGATTGATAAAATATGGTAGTTCTATTGTTAAGAATTCGTATTAAAAAAACATATCAAAAAAGAGATGCAAACAATTGCACGTAAAGAGACGGTGAGAATCTTTAAAAGATCTCTCGGTTCAAATGTCTGAGATAGCCGGTTAATGATTAGTATCTTCCTAAACTAAAACAAAATAAGAAAAATGAAAAAGATAAAGTATTGAATAAAAGGATCATTACATTATATATATATATATATATATATATATATATAAAATATATTTTAGTCATCGACATACAGTCCTGTTTCGTTGTTTCACAACTCATCAGTGCCGCTAGACTAACAACTATCCCAAGCCGAGAATCGAACCTAGAACCGTCGTGATGACAGTCGGCAGTTCTACCCCCTGACTACGGAAGCGGTGGCCGCAACTAATCTGTCCAAATGTCTATTTAAATAAACATCCGTCCGCCACTCGTAAAGTGCTCAAACGTTTGTTTGTAAACAAACCGCGAGCTTCGCATTTTTTTCAGCTAAATTAAGTAGCGAGTGAGATTATTTACGATAGTGCTCAACCCAAGAGGGGGGCTTTATAAAATATATTTTAGTCATCGACATACAGTCCTGTTTCGTTGTTTCACAACTCATCCGTGCCGCTAGACTAACACCTATCCCAAGCCGAGGATCGAACCTAGAACCATCGTGATGACAGTCGGAGATGAGGAATAAAAGCTACATATAACTTTATTATATCATCAGATCAATAATGGAAGAATAAGAGAGAAAAACCTCTTTAGAAGACCATTGCATTTCTAAGCTAAATGCCTCTCACCAGAAAAGGCGAAATACAATATATACAAAAATTGTCTTAAGTACATTTAGTGCTAAATACAATACATTATAAAATATAATATATAAAAAAATTACGAAGTAGAAAGAAGGTATTAAACATAATAAGAAGGAAAAATGTTAACAATAAAAATAATTATAAATATAAAATAAAAAAAAAAAAAAAATAGAAGATGGAAGGGTAGTATATAGGGATCACTAAGAAATCATTAAAGAAGAATAGATAATAAGCGAAAGAATAAAAAGGAGAGGGAAGAAAGCGTGAAAGGTAAAGCAAGTAGGAATGGGGATAGAAAAATCAAATAAGGGATACGGAAATACATATAATAAGGAAAAAATGACACGTATAATAAAAAGTAAAGTAAAAAAAAAATACGAAAGTGAAGGAAGGAAAATCCATAAAGTCCTTAAAATAATATATATATATATATATATATATATATATATATATATATATATATATATATATATATATATATATTCTTTTTTTTTTTTTACAGTGATCACCACTTATCAAGGCCCGGAAGCCACTCAGGGATAAGGGTTATTGCAAGTACATTACCTTAGTGTGGAGATTTGATGAAGTGTTTAATTAGGGGGGCGGTTCATTAGGAATTTGTTAACATTGGACTTGAAGACATCCAAGTTGTAGTCCGGAGGGAAGCAGGCAGATGGAACAGAGTTCCACAGGTGTGCAGTTCTGAGAAAGAAGCTTTGTTCATGGAATCCGTGTTTTGATTTAGGAACAGATATGGAGTGGGGGAAATTTTTCACAGTGGATTCAGCTAGACGGGTGTTTTTCGTGAAAGATTGGCGAGGGGGGACCAGGGATTGGAGTTCAGACGAGCACCTGCCATGAAAATAACGATAAAACAAGGATAGGCTCGCAACGTCTCTTCTGTGGGAGAGAGGTTGCAGGGTAGAGAAAAGGGCATCCCCCACTAAACCACAAAGTCTATTTTGTACTCTGTCAAGGCAAGATAGGCTGTTTTTGGCAGCTCCTGCCCAGATATGGCAACAGTATTCCATCCTTGGACGTACTTGGCTTTTATATAGATAGAGAATTGCATCAGTAGTGAGATATCTTCTGGAGCGGTAGAAGGATCCCACCATCTTTCCAGCGACCTTAGCAACAGACTTGATGTACGTGTTCCATTTCAGATCAGGAGTAAAGGTCAAACCCAGAAGCTTGTCAAAACACGGGGCCTCACCCAGACGAGAGCCATCCATCACAATTGATGCCAGCTGGGAATCAGAGCGCTGATGATGTAAGGATAGGAGTTTGGTTTTGGATGCATTAAAGGTAACCAGCCACATCTTCCCCCACTGAACCACGCGCTCGAGATCAGAGGAGAGAGAATCTGAGAGAACTTTGTCATTTACAGCCTTTGATGTATTGCCGTAGATGGTCGTGTCATCAGCATAGATGTCAACGAATGATTTAAGTATGTGTTTAGGGAGGTCATTGATGTTGATCAGGAATAGAGTTGGGCCCAGGATTGACCCCTGAGGGACTCCAGCATTTATATTGCAGGCCTCCGATTTTTGTCCATCTACCACTACTCTTATGAACCTATCGGAGAGAAATGATTTAATAATTGAGAAAACATTTCCAGTTATACCGTAGCTGGAAATCTTGTGAAGTAGACCCTTATGCCATACCTTGTCGAAGGCCTTTGATATGTCAAGAGAAATTGCCCTAGAAAGGAAGCCTTTGTCAAGAGATTCACTAATCCTGTGGGATATAACCGTCAGCACATATGCGGTAGATCTTGCAGAGCGGAAACCATATTGTGTGTCACTAAGAAGGTTATTCCTGCTGAGGTGGTTGACTATTTCTCTATTTAATATGGATTCCAGCAACTTACTCATAACACACAGGAGACTTATTGGTCTGTACTGAGAGGGAGATGACTTATCATCTGAATTCTTAAATATAGGGCAAACTGAAGAGGTCTTCCAGGGAGTCGGAAAGCACTTCTCCTTAAGGCAGCGCTTAAATAGTTTCGTAAGTATGGGAGCAAGTTCTGGTCTGAATGCAGACATTCTGATATTATTGTACCTTTTTTGAAAGCTGCAACAGAATTTATATGAGCTAGCACGAACCCACCGCAAAGCCCGGTCATAAAGTATGCTTGAATATGATATTTTAATTCTTGCAGATTTCGTATATATTGCTATAGAGTTAATGTTTTATCGATTTTTATATATTATAATGTTGCGATTTTAAAAATAAAAAAATATATCCACATTACTTGGGTGCATCAGCTTGAATAAAAATCGAAATGAAATCTTATATATATATATATAAACTCGAGTTCCTTCAGCCATAATTGAAACCGAAATCAAAACTTAGGAAAATACTTGATAAAATTATTTACAAAAAAAAAAAAAGAGAATCCTGGAGTGCCATCAGTTATAATCGAAACCCAAACCAAAAATTATGAAGAATTCTTGATAAAATTATCTATGACAAGAAATGGAAATACATAACAATTGAATGACCCGGATGTAAGCGTGACAAAGAAAATAACAAACGCTATCATATCTATAATATAAAGCTGAATGTGTGTGTGTGGTCACAAATAGGATCCTATATGGTTGACTATTTTAAAAAACTGATTACATATAATGATAAAAGATGTATTGAGACATAGGAATGGGTATGTTTGATCTGACAGAACGGTGGTGCATTAAAATTGTGGGGTCTACGTTCGCGCCTGGTCCACAAAATGGAAATAACAAATTTTTAAATTAAAAAAAAAACGTTTACAAGTGTTTTTGATATAGATGATAATAATACTTTGATAAGTATGTTTTAACTTAAATAGGGATGGCATAATAAAATTTTGGGGTCTGCGTCCGCGCCTGCCCTCTATAGAATGCAAATAGGCACAAACTTTAATAAAGACTTTTCATATCTATCTGCATAAGTTTACTTTGATAATTATGTTTCAGTTTTTAGAAATATGATATAATAAAATTATGGTCTGTTCGTTCGCACCTGACCTCTATAGAATGGAATTATGTCATAAAGTTTAACAAGGTTTTTTAATATAGATCCACAGAATATTGTGATTCAGTGTGAACAGGTATGGCATGATAAATTATGGGGTTTATCTATTTTATTTTTACTTTCATCATATTTTGCTTTGGTTTTGATACCCCCAAATTCGAAGCTATCTCTTTACAACCCTTCCTTTTCATAACCTTTCATACTTTTATAAATCAGAGTCCATTTTCTGTAGGCTGTTTTTGAACCCAGTCAACAACGGATACTTTTGCTAGTTAATATATAAATTATCTGTTGCGAGATGGAAAGTTGTCGCTTTTATATATATGTGCTTTTGAGTGCATTTTTTTTTGTTGTTGTTAGTCTAAATATGAGGTATTTACTGATGAGACAGCAACAGATCTAATGAAGAAAGAAATATTGGCATGAAAGATTAATAAATTATTGAATAGATCAACTTATGGACTCCCCAAATCATGTTAAGGACTTGGCAATTGTAGGAAAGAAAATGTATGCTACCATGCAACAGATTATTGATTATCGAAGGTGGATATTTGAACATATTATTAGGAAATAGATTTATTTTAAATCGACATAGAGATGGTGTTTTCTTGGCTGCATCTAAAAGTTGTTGGGAAGACAAAAGCGAATTGCAAAGGAGAGTAAGCTTCTTTTTTTATTCTTAATGAATTTTTTTTGTTTTTCTGTTGTAAGATATAGTGTTATTTTTTGTTTGTTTTGCCACAAGTTACATGCAAATATCCGTTTTGGCATTCATATAAGGAAAATGTTGGTTAGTGGTGTTAAAACATTTCTACGAGTTTTATACGAATCCTGATCAATATTTTATTAAGAATCGCTTTTAATGATTTTTATATTTAATCCTCATGATTATTTTTTTTTTTTGTTAGTTGTAAAAGAAGAAAGACGGTGGGGAGAGTTTTTAACCTCGCAGTCAAAGGTTCTGATACTGAATACAAATTTAATAAAAGAAATATTTCTTAAATCCTCACCGGCTTGATTTTTTTGCTTTGTCTTTTCTCTCCCCTCTATCATTACCTTTGTATAACAAGGAAAAAACAGAGAAAGTAAAAAGAAAGTGAAGGGAGGGGAGAAGGACAGAAAGAATGTCGCCAGTTCTGGCTTTTAAAAAGAGAAAGGTATTGATTTGCTCTTTTTGTTGCCTTTGGATGGCAAAGAACAGAAGAGAAGGGAGACATTATGAATATTTATGTGTTTAATAGCATTATATTTTCGTACTTGTTGCCGTAGGTCAATCGGTTAGTTCACTGCGCTCAGCTTATAATCACGAATCTTACTTCATGTGTAATTTTCTTTTTTACTTATTTGTCCCCAATCCACTTAAACATTTCAAATTGCAGATTGTTTAGTTTTCTGTTTTCTTATAATTTACATCATTTATGGAAATTGGTTGAGTATTCCAGGAAGCTCTAATAGTACATGTATATTTATATATACTAGAAGAGGCAACAGGTGAAATGAATTACAGCTGACTATTTTTCCAATACTTATAATGTAGGACGATACAAATACAAAAGTTTTGAATCTCAGTTTTTTATCTATGCAGCTCTTCGTCCATATGACTCAATAAAAAATAGTTACAAGATATAGATGTACATATCTTTTTTATTGCTTTTAGTGATAGTAATAGTAGTTATATTCAAATTTACTTACCTAAGAAGTAAATATTTTTCTCCTGCATTACATCGTCCCATCTGATGGGACGTATTTTATATTTTTTATTATATTTTTACATAAATAAAAATCATCGATTTTATATCTGTAAAAATATTGTTAAAGTACATGTATATAAACAATAGTATTTGAAATTTCAACGACCAAGTCGTCATCTTTCCTATCAAAATTTAAAACAATTCAGTGTAAATTGACACCCGTTTCGTATGTTACATGGAAGGGCTGTCCCCTTATCATGTAAGAAAAAAGACATAAGTGAAAATGATATTAGGATAAGATTATAATAGAACCCTGTAGGAAAGCGTTAAAGATAATGAAGAATGGAATGTAAGAAATTAAGTCTATTGTTAATTCTATTACAAATAGTTAAATATTGTTTATATTGGAAAAAGAGTCGATTGTCCATTCTTTAGAAATCTGAATATTAAATATGTTAGTTAAGAGAATGGACAATGCAAATTTAAATTATATTGTTTAAAAATAGGTTAGAATTAGGATTGAGGATTCTTTTGTTTGCCAAAAGTGTGTTTGGACAAACATATGTAAAGCCATGTGAAAATTAGTTACGTTTGTAAACCACACTTCTGACGTCATAAACAAATATAGGAATCTAAGGGTTCGAAATCAGTTGGAAGACAGAGTTGAGAGTCAAGAGTTGGTGAGAGAGAGTCAGTTGGAGAGGAGAGCCCCTTAAAAGCGAAGGGTAGAAGATTAGACCACGTAGATCCAAGTTTGAATTCCTGACGTCACCGATCGGTCGATTGAATAAAGAACCAAATATGTTTGCAACTGTTTGTCTTGTCATTCCTTACAGCAAAAAGGTAAATGTGTTTTATCATCACTATAACGAACTTTGTATAAACCTTTCTAAGTATTATGTGTCCGCACCATCATCATAAGTGAAGTATCTCCTCCCTTCCTCTCTATATGTGTATAAGAACTGTTGCATCATATCATGCAGTCTGTATTAATAATATGAAGTCCTAAAGAATTGTAACAGTCGTCGTCATGATGTAATATATATAAATATCTTCTCTCCTTCATCATCACTATCGCTATGTCTATATTATAAGTCCCGTTATATATGTGCCCCAATAAGTACCCCTATGCAACAGGTACACAAACAACCAAGAATAAACATGCAATTATCATGATGGTATATATACACACACATCTAAAATAGTGAAATAAAGGAAAATATTATTTTAAATTCATCTCCAAATTTTCATTTATCAATAAATATTGAGGCTGGCTACCTTGATTCAATTCAGTTTTGGAATCATATATGAGGAGCGATTGCTTTTAAAAATACAAACATCTCAAAGTTTATTTTTAAATACTTTTATGTATTCAGTTCAAACCTGTGTAGAAATTTTCTCAACTTTATATTCCTTGATTCAAATATTATACTGGCCTGAATTATTTTCAAAAACTACAGATTGATGTCATTTTATACAGAGTAGTACCATTCATCATCCAATGTTTGCAGTTAATAACATTTTTAATAGAAGTTATATGTTTCATCAGTCATTTACGGCAAGTATTTGTCTGTGTTATTAGATATTAAATATTGAATTTCTGATCGATTTTAATTTTTCAATAGTTAATCCTGATATATATTCTATGTTTGATTAGTCATAAATTAAGTAAAATGGACGATATTTACTCTTAAATTTATATCTACTCTCACTGTAATTCATAAAAAAACGAGAACAAATTTGATAAGAACAATTTTTTTCGACATTCAGTCATAAATCCATTTTTTCAAGCATTTTCATTGGCTATTATTTTGCCTATTTAAAACATTTTTGTTAGTAATATTTACTGATAAGAAAGGAACATTCATAAAATACATGATTTCTATTACCTAATTGTGGTGGACAGCTTTTCAAAATCGCCAGAAATACAAAAAAAAAATGTAAAAAAAACAAACAATGAAAGTAACTATTACTTTTCCTTTTCTAATTGCATTTACACCAAAAACCAGTCACAGTGTAACGTTGATGTAGGAGGCTACTATCTGAGACATAATTTGCAAGGATAGTATGTAGGGAGTTGAGCAGCAAGACGTCTGTTTACATTAAACTTGAACTTCTGCATGTCAGTACAGTCAGACAAGCAAGGGAATTCAAAGTCTAGGAGTCCGAGAGAAAAAACTATTACAGTAAAAGGTTTTTTGACATCTAGGGATCTCTATTGTGTAGGGGTGGGATTTAGCTGCTTGTCGGGATTGTTGGGGTATTTACATTGAGTGGTACAAGGGTCTTGAAGTTCGTCGATACACCTTCCATTAAATACTTGTAAAATAGGCAGAGAGATGCAACATTTCATCGATCAGACAGGTT
The DNA here is from genome assembly GCF_053919585.1 of Euprymna scolopes. NCBI lineage: Eukaryota > Metazoa > Mollusca > Cephalopoda > Sepiida > Sepiolidae > Euprymna > Euprymna scolopes. Next base: position 91,797,185 of record NC_136482.1, read on the forward strand.
GAAGCCTAGCTGACATTGCAAAACCTATTAGGTTGGTGAGTCTCTTTTGAACCCTGTCTAAGAGTGAGAGACTAGTAGCAGATGCACCAGCCCAAATGTGGCATCAATAATCCATATATGGGCGAAGTACAGGTACAGCATACTCTCAGGCGTAAGTAACTTTCTAGCATGGTAGAGAGAGCCCACATTCTTTGCAGTATCTTCAATGTATTTGTTCAAATTCATGTTCTCTGTGAACGTTAAGCCCGGGAGTTTGAATGAACTACTTTCGGGTTATGTAACATTAACCATGGTTATTAATGGTTGAGAAGGTTTCTGGTAATTATTAAAGTAAAGACGCTTAGTCTTGGTAGCATTTTACCATCCATTTATGTCCACATTCCACTACAGACTGGAGGTCTTCCTCTGTTTCTGCCATTGCCTTGGATATGCATTTCTTCATTTTATCCTCGTGTTCCTTATAGAGTGTGATGTCATCAGCAAATATACCTATCTTGGAGGCAATTTCATCAGAGCGGTCATTTATGAATATCAGGAATAATAAAGGTCCAAAGGTCGACTTGAAACACACCCACATTTACATTATGTTGTTTTAACGTACGACCATCGGGGACACTTCTCTCATTTAAGGATTTAATTATGTTAAGTATTCATCCAGTACTACCATATGATTTGATTTTCATGAGAAGACTGCCATGCCATACCCTATCATATATATCTAGGACTAGCCTCCCCTGCCTTATTCAGTGCATGTTATATACATTCAGAGGTTACAGTTAGGATATCTGCTTAAATCTATATTGTTGGTCAGACAGAAGTTAAGTAGCTGTGAGGTGATGGACTAGTGCTTGATTTATTAAGGACACAAATATTTTGACAAAAAGAGGGAAGAACTCACCCATTAAATTATCGCTCCATTGAGCGATAATTTAATGGGTGAGTTCTTTCGCCAGAATTCCTATAAACTAGTATCACAGAAGCAGTTTTCCAACAGTCAGATTAGTTAAGGCATTTCTTAAAAAGTTTGGAGAGAACTGAAGCAACCTCAGCGGTTCCTTTTTTTAATAGCATAACCAGGATGAGCTCAGATCGACATGCTTTTGTTGTAATTGCTTCCAGATTATATAAACTTTTGTCTAAATGTCTGTTGGATAAATCTGCAGTATGTTGCCTTTGAGCAATGTCAACTGCACAGGTAGAAGTAAACCATTGAGTAGAGTGGGGTTTGCTATAGAACTTTCATGTGGGAACATGCGCTTCAATTGCCACTTTAAACCATTCAGTGGTCTCATTTGTGCACTGTTCAGCAAGAAGAGAAAAGATTTTCCCATGCAGCATCTCTGATGTGATCCCTGATAGCTTCCTAGTCAGCCTTACTGTAATACGTTCTCGTTTTGAGCAATTGCTCTTCAAATTGGAATCAAGAGTTTAGGGTGACGTCTATCATTATTACATTGTGATCAGTGCTCCCGAGAGGGCAATAGGCATTTTTTTACACAATCCTCAGGAACTGTGGTCAGATATTTCTAGAATTTAGGCTTACTGGTCCTGATGATCTGGGAGTTGGGTAAGAATCATTACTGTCTGTGTCAGGGAATGGAATATAGAAAAGTTATATTTGGTACATGCTACCAGCTATGTCTGTGTAACTAGAAAAACCAAGCTAATTACTGTGGTAGACATTAAAGTTACCAAATACATGTACTTGGGTGCTAGTGTCAGGGAGATTGTTGCATCCATGCTGCCGGAGACCGGATTGATTCTGGTCGCCAGATTCAATGCTGTTGAGTGTATTGTATTTGACAATGGAACATAGTTTAAATTCACTAGACATGAACTATTCTGTCAAACAGTAGAGCATATCAGGATCGTGCCGTACCATGCAAGAAGCAATGTTCAAGCACAATGGCTCATGGATATGTTCAAAAGCGTGTTTAAGAAAGTGTGGAGTACAATTATCAGACAAAGCATACAAGAATTATTACAGGTATGTAGAATGCTCCCAAATAACAATGTTCCATTTTTCATGACGCCATCAGAAACAATGTTTGCAAGGAATACTAAAGCAGTATTTGATAGATTGTTGCCAATCCATACGAAAACAAGATATGAAAAAAATATCACAAAGTTGGGTGTTCAAACACAACAAATCCTACTGTGGATAGTGGATAAACGGACCGGACTCAATTCACCTAGAAAAGATACATAAACCAGATGAGGAAACTATATTTAGAGAATAGTGTGCCAGAGGATGACTTAGAACTGGTTTAATTTTGGAATATCTAAGTTAGACCTTGACTGATATTCTAGTGGTGTGGACTCTATTCTCTACATGAACAAACCCTGCTGAAAGCATAAGCTCCACCTTACTGGAGGTAATCTATTGTATGAAGAGAAAGTGTATGTGTTTGTATGTCTAGCTGAAACTAGAAAAAAAAACACTACACAAAGTTATTATTATTTTGATCGGCGATTCCCTAGAAGAATGAAATCTAAAATTTATACAGAAGAAGTCCTCCTTTGATCCTAAACCGATACAGAACGTGTCGGGAGGGGGGGGGATCGGTTATTCACACATTTCTTGTATGCCGATTAATTCCTTAATGAAAGTATGCAAAGGAGAATTGGTTGTGTGTATGTTCAGAGAGAGAAACGGGGGGGGGCGAAGGAGAAAGAGAGGATGGGGAGAGGCAATAGGGAAATGCGAAAAGAGAAAAAGACAGAGATTAAAAGTGATAGAAGTTTTAATAGAAATGTTTTACACTTTTGCCTGGAAAACGGTGGATAGCACTGCTAATAATATTATAAAAGTAAAAAGACTGTTTTTTTTTATCGATGCTAGAATATCTAAAAATATGTGTTGTGCTGCTCAACTTTACAGAAAATGGACTCTTCCATCTATAATTTAAATCCCACCTGTCGGTTTAAATGTATGTATGCATGCCTATAACTTTCGACAGAGGCGACGGATTTTTTCACAAGTATCGTTTTGAAGCTCGACCTTTTGGACAACAAATATTGAAAGATTGGGTAAAAATATTAATTCTTTCACCCTAAATTGGGCACTTTTCTGCAATGATGGGTCACTTTTTACGCTGATATTTTCGAAAGCCATCCCCTTTTTTCCATTGACTAGCCTTAAGTTCGTCACTTCCGGTTTGGCGATGGGCGCAACAGCAAAGGCGTAACGTTTTTTTTTCTTTTTTCACGTTCTTTCGCGATACCACTGCCTACTACCACTTTTTTTTTTTGCTCAACACACACCTACATACACCCAGGTAACGCCGGGAACCCATGCTAGGTTACTATAAAGACTGGGAGAATATGTCTTTCGGGAATTTTGCACGAGTCTTACACTCATGGCAGTTGGACAGACGTATACCCACACTTCTCATTTGTTGTATTTGATTTGCTGTTCAATATATTTTGTTTCCACCATTTAGCAAGTTATGTTTTTCTTTCAGGCCTTTATGGCACCACAACAACAATATTTTACAGTTTATGCATGTTGAAGTAAAGAAAAACAGAATAAATAGCAATAATAGTTGTGACCCAACGGGTTACTGATACATTTAGTGTATCAATACTTTTTAGATAGTGGTCAACCAATATTGCAGATATATCTCAGTTAACAGTTTTACAATTTGGAGGGACCGAATGCGTCTTGAACCTTCTGACAGCTGTTATTTGTCAGTTAAAGAATGTTCTCTCAAGAAGCTCTCTTAATTTTTCAGTAAATGATACGTGCATATTTTTTATAATAGCCCCCCCCCCCCAAAAAAAAAGCTTTTGCCATATCCAAATTTATAAAAAAAGAAAATGGAGAGAAAAATATTATTTATTTATTGATCATTATTTTAAAATGTTTGAAAATTGGCTATTAATATTTGGTAAAAAGAAAATACAAGGAAGTGTCACAAACGTTCATTTTCAATTTATATTTAAATTTCATTCTGATTGCCATTACTGGAAATAAACTCCTCAGCACTTTTTTCGGCAACAATAGGATGATTTCGTTCTGGAATGCAATTAGCGCAACCAAAAATGTTTAAAGAGAGAACCACTCACTCGTGTTCTGATGCAAACGTCCATTTTGACATTCTGTTTTCAACAATGCAGCATAAGCTTTGAATCAAGGTTGATTATGCATACATTAAATGCATTATGTCAGTTTCTTTCTTTGTAGTTTGAAGTTGATTTCATTACTCTCATATTTGGAAAACTAGAAACGAATTGGATGAAATGATTCAAACAGTCCGCGTGCCTTTTTAAGAAAATTTAATTATTACACATAGTTTTATAACTGGTAGAGTGGCCATTTTGATTTGTATAATTTCGAGGCTAAGAGCTTTTCTGGCATCATTGTCTGCGCAATTAAACTTATTTCAGCGGAACAATGAGAGATGAGCTGCAGATAAACAAATGCTTTTAAATCACAAAAGATGACTTATTCAGAAATGCTGAGGACCAAACAAAAGTCATCGATTATTAAATTCGACATTGTCTGACTTTGTCCTTTGCAAAAATTTAAAGTCGTTTCTTTTTGTTCCGTGATCTCTCGATTATTGTTTGAGTAATATTGGTAGCTATTCCTACTAGCATCACTATTTTTCGAGTGAAGCAACAAAGTGGGGAATAATATCCAACTAACCATGTGAAATACTAACTGAATCAATGATGAGTAATATCTTTTGGTAAAAATAATGGTTTTCAATCTGCTGAGCAGCTGAATTCAATTAAGCGTATTCTAATGCTTCATTTAACTTTATCTTAGAGAATTCTCACCATCACGCCTAAATAGCATTCCATCTGCCAAATCGATATTCGAGTTAGCCTGTTCACTGATTTACAAAATTTTCCATTCCGTGTTATTCATAAAATGAAACAGGAATGCCAATCCATTTCATCGATTATAAACTATATCCGGCCATATATCTTCCTAAAAAAAATGTACACACAAAGGACCGCTATTTTCTCTGGACGTCCATACATGTTCACTAGCGAACTATGTGGCTGCTTTGGCTACAAATAAAGACAAAGGGTATTTTCTAAAGAAAGCTTAGACAGATGAAAATTGTCATAAACTCTTGAAAATTCAATATATCCTTGCTATATATCTTATAAGATGATTGACCATTTTTTATAATTTCAGGTTTAAATGAACAGCTACAGCAGGAATTGGAATACAGTGAACGTGCATGGTATGATTTAAACGGATATACCATTTTCATTTTTAAGATATTGCACTTCATAATTCGCTTGGCGTTTGCAATAACCATTAATAAGGCTCAGGGACAATTTTTACATTTGTATGTTTTACATCTACACCCTGATTGCTTCTCATATCAACAAGTATATGTTGCGTGCTCTACAGCTAAAAAATCAGACAATCTCTACATCTGCACAAAAAAGGAACACCTCAAAATATTTTGTATCCGCAAATATTGAGAACATAAATATAAGAAATATACATTTTTCCTTTTTGTTATTTTGTGTTCCATTGAAACAAACTGAGCCACAGCAATGCGTGGCCGAGTACAGCTAGTATATATATATATATATATATATATATATAAACAAATGACAAAAATCTATATTCCAAATTACATGATGTTGACCATCTTACAATTTTTCCTTTTATTATGTTGACATTTACAATTCTTGACAGCAACTGTTTCGTAGCGCAAAATCATTCATTTAATTATTATATGTTGTATGCTCGGTAATTACATTGAACTTCATAAATTAAGGATAAAAAAAGGTAGAAATCTAATTGAATGTGTGTGTGTGTGTGTGTGTGTGTGTGTGTGTGTGTGTGTGTGTGTGTGTGTGTGGATGTGTGTGTGGCTTTATGAAGCCCATCCATAACGAACCTGCTTCTTTTGTTGGGATCAATTTATACAGCGTTCCATTTTTATTCAGTTGGATTATATGAGCATTTCCCTTCCCCTTTTTTAGCGCTCCTCACATATTTCAAAATAAATGAAGAAAGCGTATTTATTTATTCATCCCAATTTGATAAGCACGGCTTAAATAAAATCAAATGTCTGGTTTTCCAAGAGGATTCAGATGTTTTCTTCTACACTACATGACTTGTTTCTATGATGTTTGATACTCGATGTAATTTTCATCATTCATGGTTTTCCACATCAGATGACCAGTTGTTATTACACCGATTCAGACAAAAGCTATGAAGCTATTTCATTTCAACAAACGCAACCCAGGTTTTTCTGAGTGTACAACTTTTTTGATAATGGGAGTGAACTCAGTCTTGAAAGAAATATAACTAAAATATAATCCGGCTCAGCTATTGATTTTTATCCTGGGCTCTCAAAATCAACAGAGATCAGACCATTCTTGTAATGACCTGGTCTCTGTTGATTTTTTTTTTTTTTTTTTTTTACAAAGTGATCACCACTTATCAAGGCCCGGAAGCCACTCAGGTATAAGGGTTATTGCAAGTACATTACGTTAGTGTGGAGATTTGATGAAGTGTTTACTTAAGGGGGCGGTTCATTAGGAATTTGTTAACATTAGACTTGAAGACATCCAAGTTGTAGTCCGGAGGGAAGCAGGCAGACGGAACAGAGTTCCACAGGCGTGCAGTTCTAAGAAAGAAGCTTTGTTCATGGAATCCGCGTTTTGATTTAGGCACAGATATAGAGTGGGGGAAATTTTTCACAGTGGATTCAGCTAGACGGGTGTTTTTCGTGAAAGATTGGCGAGGGGGGGACCAGGGATTGGAGTTCAGACGAGCACCTGCCATGAAAATAACGATAAAACAAGGATAGGCTCGCAACATCTCTTCTGTGGGAGAGGGGTTGCAGGGTAGAGAAAAGGGCATCCCCCACTAAACCACAAAGTCTATTTTGTACTCTGTCAAGGCAGGATAGGCTGTTTTTGGCAGCTCCTGCCCAGATATGGCAACAGTATTCCATCCTTGGACGTACTTGGCTTTTATATAGATAGAGAATTGCATCAGTAGTGAGATATCTTCTGGAGCGGTAGAAGGATCCCACCATCTTTCCAGCGACCTTGGCAACAGACTTGATGTACGTGTTCCATTTCAGATCAGGAGCAAAGGTTAAACCCAGAAGCTTGTCAAAACACGGGGCCTCACCCAGACGAGAACCATCCATCACAATTGATGCCAGCTGGGGATCAGAGCGTTGATGATGTAAGGATAGGAGTTTGGTTTTGGATGCATTAAAGGTAACTAGCCACACCTTCCCCCACTGAACCACGCGCTCGAGATCAGAGGAGAGAGAATCAGAGAGAACTTTGTCATTTACAGCCTTTGATGTGTTGCCGTAGATGGTCGTGTCATCAGCATAGATGTCAACGAATGATTTAAGTATGTGTTTAGGGAGGTCATTGATGTAGATCAGGAAGAGAGTTGGGCCCAGGATTGACCCCTGAGGAATTCCAGCATTTATATTGCAGGCCTCCGATTTTTGTCCATCTACCACTACTCTTATAAGCCTATCGGAGAGAAATGATTTAATGATTGAGAAAACATTTCCAGTTATACCGTAGCTGGAAATCTTGTGAAGTAGACCCTTATGCCATACCTTGTCGAAGGCCTTTGATATGTCAAGAGCAATTGCCCTAGAAAGGAAGCCTTTGTCAAGAGATTCACTAATCCTGTGGGATATAACCGTCAGCACATCTGCGGTAGATCTTGCAGAGCGGAAACCATATTGTGTGTCACTAAGAAGGTTATTCCTGCTGAGGTGGTTGACTATTTCTCTATTTAATATTGATTCCAGCAACTTACTCATAACACAGAGGAGACTTATTGGTCTGTACTGAGAGGGAGATGACTTATCACCTGAATTCTTAAATACAGGGCAAACTGATGAGATCTTCCAGGGGGTCGGAAGGCAGCGCTTAAATAGTTTCGTAAGTATGGGAGCAAGTTCTGGTTGAAGCTTTTTTAACACTATAATTGGGATGCCATCAGGGCCAGTTGCTTTACTGGAATCTAGATTTTTTATTAGCTTGGCGACCTCATGCACGGATATTTGTATGTTACCTAGCTTGTTCTGTGATTTTATGGTGGAATTTATTTCTGTGCAGTTCTGGGAGGTCCACCCTGCCAGGCCTTGTATTTTCTCTTCAAGAAAGGGTTAGTTTATTGCTAATCGCTTGAGGCGCCCTCACCGGAGAATACCGACAGGGTTGGCCAGGCACTTTTTACAGGTCAGAGTGATCCTCCTCTGGGGCGCTGACTTCTCAATCACACTTTCCGACCCTGTTGTTTAAGTTCTTGCTGTGGGAAAGAACTAAATTTTATATAGCTAAAATATAACCTTTAATTATGGCATGGGTATATTATTTGAGAATTACCTAAAAACTCTTTTTCCTTAAAAAACATGCCTTTCTAAAATCAGCTCTTAACTACAAAACTGGAAATCTATCATTTGATAAAGAGGCAACAATTTTTTCACACATTATTCATGAGATTTACGTGCTATCATAAGCTACGTCAGAATCTCGATCATATGATTCGTCCATTCGATTCTATTCTCTCTTATTCCCAGATGTTCCTGTATCTAGCTTCTTTCTCTATCGTACCTGACGTCAAAGAAAACTTCCAATACACAATTACTTTTTTTACAAATCCCTAAACTATTCTTTCAATAATTTGCTGACTTTATATTTTTGTGAGGTTTAAGAACTGCACGTTTTATTGTGCAACATGTAAAATAAAAAAGAATTATTTCTGTACTTTAATTAACCTCTCTAATCTTTTTGCCTCGGTTGATTTTTGCATTTTTGTCGATAGGTCTAAGATGAGAAATGCTTTTTGGTCCGGTTTTCTCTCTTTGACTTCTAAAATATTTCGTCTCTTCAAAAACGAATAAACCTGTAAACGTTATCAATTTATAAGCCAATAAAACAGACGGTTCAACAAGAACTTGTTTACATTAGACTTGAAAGCTAATATACTTATTGGGCTGAGGAGCAGGCCAATGGAACAGTGTTCCATGGGTGGGCAGTTCTAGAAAAGAAGCTTTGTTCAATCTGTGCTTAGATTTAGGCACCGATAGAGAGTGAGGGGACTGTTGATAGTGGTTGTAGCTAGTAGAGTATTTAAATTTCATATGAATCTTAATAGGTTTTAAGTTTCTCACAAAGGAAGGATGCTGCCAAAATTCATACTAGCTAATATAATCGCTACTTACAGGCGTAGGGTCGCAACATATCAAATTAGACTTGACTTAACAAATAAAATTTCTTTTCAAGATTCGTTGTGGACCTAAAGACGTATTATTAAAATTCGATTTTCCCTTTTGCACTAGCAATTTAAATTTCTTTTCAAACAGAAAAATTAGCCTCTATATCTTCTAAATCAAACACTGGTCATATATAGCATTAATTGATTATGATATATTACAATGATCTTATCCCTTTTGTAAAATTACAAAATGGATTGTATTCCATTATCTTTTGTCACTAGCACTGTTCACTACATTATTTAAGATTTTGACTTTATTTATTAGCACAAAAAAGTTAAACTGTAAATAATTTTTATATTCAAAGTATTTCTAAGTTGGTTCATCTTTACCTAAGGAGGAAAACTGCTAATATTTTGGGAAAGGAGGAAAACTGCTAATATTTTGGGAAATATTTTTGCATGAAATTCTTAGTCATAATTAAATGTCTGGCTAATAATTTGACACTATTTTCTACCATCTATCTCATTTACTTAAAAAAAAGTGTGTGTGTGTGTGTGGGGGGGGGTAATGTTAGATTCAAATACATAAAAAATAAACTTATTGGCGTTGTTGTTACCGGCTAATGAACAAATAGGAAGACGTTTACCTTTTTTTTTTTTGTTTGTTTGTTCGAAATCAAAAATATTTGAAAAAGGAAATGTAAACGTGTTTATACTTTTTCATTTATTTCACTTCTCAATTCGAATAAAAATAGGCAAGAAGTTCACATTATTTGGCTTCAATTGTCAAAATCTTACCATTAATAATCTTTCATGTAAAACGTTTTCTTTTTTATTTTTATGTTATTTATGGACTGGTGTATTTATGCAAGAACAAACCGTTGCAGAAGTTTCGAAACTTTATTATAAATGCTTAAAACATATGATAGAATTATTATTTCTATTTACATGTATTATTTCATCCTTTTAACTGCAAACGAGAGATGATTTAATCTTGCTGACTTGTAACACAGTAACGTAACGTGCGGCCGCAGCCGAGATTGAACTCACTACAAGAGTTTGTAGTGTAATTCAAATCTTGTAGCTGAATACTTGATGCTTCGCTAGGGCAATCAAGGGTATTTTTTATCATGACGGTATCACTAGATGGGTTGCCTACCACGGCTTAAGAGAGGCCTATCTACCCTCGAGACAAGAATAGACCACGCCAGTTTCCCAACCTGGTATTTTACCCCATACGGTACATATAAACAATTTTACCTCATACGGTACATACAGCGCCTTGCTTGCTCAAATGGTCACCCATCTGGTACTGGCCAGGCTTGACTTGGCTTAACTTTGGTTATCTGGCAAGAACCGGTGTGTCAATATGATTGTGTCGTATATCTACAGCACAATCACGTTGACACAATTGGCCACATGATCTTACAAGTAAACATTCTAAGGAAATGTTTCTCCTTTGACATAAATGAAGAAAGATTTCATTCAAGACGAGGATTTCAATATCATTCTTGAACACGTGTGTATCTGAAAAATGTTCTTGGTTATGGTGTTGTAAACCGAGAATGAACCAGGAACCTTTAGATGCGTTTCGTTAAGTAATTTATTTGAACATTAACTGATGACATTCACTTGTAATATCAGCAGTAGCAGTCGTTCCTTCTCCTCACCCATAGAACAAGTTGCTCTTAGCATTAACAGTAATCTTTGTTTCGTCTCTTCACCGACTACACTAATCAAAAACGTACTCAAATCGTGTGGCACCCAAAACAAAACTGGCACTCAAACAAAAGATCTGACGCTTTATTTAGACATTTTGGATTCCTAACAGTACTTATTTTGTATAATCACCCTCGCATTGTAATCGCACAGTTCTGAGTTCGCGTCCATATGTAGCCACTGTTTCCTTGCAGCAGATGCATACTCACTGTGGCTGTTTATCTCTCGATCTCTCTGCACCGCCACCACAGATTAAAAAAAAACTATATTCGCCTATCGAATGGAACCTGAACAGTTATCATGCTTCACATCGAATTCCATACAAGAAATTATAGAACATAAAAGCCTTACTTCAAGTAATCATTTTATTTTATCGTGTAAAACAACTTAAATACTGTTTTGTTGTAACATAAATACAAACAAAAACGCTTTATATGACTTCTCATTAAAAAGAGAGTTTAAACATTTTTGTTTGTATAAATTAACAGACTCCACAAATTTTACGATTAAATTTTACGTATTTAGATTCTTCAGACTAGTTTTTTTTTTGGGGGGGGGGAGTGTTACATAGTCACCACTTATCAAGGCCCACAGGTCACTCGGAGATAAGAGTTAAAGAGTGTACAGTAGTCAATGGGACAATATCGTAGTAAACGTTAGTATTGAAAATTTGGTGAGTAGGATTACTTAAGGGGAACGTTTCATCAAGAAATTGTTTATATTGGACTTGAGGATGACCATATTGTAGTCAGCAGGCAAGCAGAAGAGAGTTCCACAGGTGTGCAGTTCTAAGAAAGAAGCTTTGTTCATGGTATTTACGTTTAGGTTTAGGCACAGATAAAGAAAATTATTGATAATGTTTTCAGCTAGACCACTAAGGATTAAACCTTCAACATCCAGAAGAGTGTAGCTTTACAAGAACCTGTTGCCTAGTGAATAAAGTACTTGGTAAAATTCAATTGTAAAGTTAAACTCTTCTGGAGGTTGAAAGTTTAATCCTAAGTGTGGGCGACAATCAAAATACAGTTGCAAATTATTTAGGACTCCAATGCAGTCAGTGCTGACAGGTGGAGTACATTCTACCCCATTGATTTAATAAAGGCTTCAGTTCAAAATTCTGTGCAGATTCCAGGGTTCGACAAGATACACCCGAAGAAGGTCGGAGGTTACATCGACCGAAACGTTGTCAAAATAACACTGAAGATGACAACAGTAATCTGAAGAATTAATTAATATAAAAAATTGGCCCGCATCTCAAATTCAGAAACGTAATAAAATTTTACTGAGAAAAAAGTTCCGAATTGTTGTTTAAAAAAAAAACAAAAAAAACAACAAATAAATAAATCCTGATACTGCTGAAAAAGTACATATTTGACATTCAAGTTTATCCTATAGTTTAATTTTTGGAGTACTACTATAAGTTTTTTTTTACTTTTCTAAACACGAAAATGAGCTTAAGTCAAAAACACTCTGATCATCTATAAATAGATTTCACTATAAATCGTTTTGGTAAATACATAATTTCAGGGGGGGGGGGCAAATAGTTGATAGGTATAAAAGTTATTAATAAAACATACTAAACTATCTGGTATCAATGGAAATTTCAGATAATTTCAATCGTCAACCGTTTTCAGAAGAGTTCTCTCCCATAACCTATAATCAATTTTAAAAAAAAAAGGTAAAACAGTAAATACAGCAAACCCTGCCATGCATCACCATTGCTTTTGTTTTAAGAATATTTTATTTGTCATGGAAAGTTATGTTGAAATCTTAACAAAAAAAAAGGTGTTTCTATAACCGACGAAATGTTGCAGCCCTCTGCCTGTTCTACAAGTATTTTAATGGTGAATGCTCTGACGAACTGCAAGCACTTGTGCCCCCACGACGTAAATACCCTCGACAAACCCGACAAGCAGCTAAATCCCAACCCTACACAGTAGAGATCCATAGATGTAAGAGAGCTTTCTACTCCAGTCGTTTCTTCCCCAGAACTGCTAAACTTTGGAATTCCCTTCTGGGTCCCTGCTTCCCCAACTGTATTGACATGCAGAAGTTCAAGTGTAATGTGAACCGACATCTTGCTGCCCAACTCCCTACATAGTATCCAAGTAGCTCATGTCCCTGATAGTAGCCCCCTACACCAAAGTGGCAATGTGCTTGGTTTGGAGTGAAAATGTAATAAAAAAATTTTTTTTAAAGTGGGTCGGTAACTAATCTTAATGTCATATGTAAACATTGGTAACTTGTAAAATGATGCCTTGCTGCTTAATGATATTTTATAGGTTTATAGTAAGTATATTGGGAAATTAAGTTGACATATATTAATGGGAGGCTTCACATTAACTATGCATAAACCTCAGATCCTAATGCTGACCCTGTGACTGTCATGTAAACTACTTACAAAAAGCAAAAAATAATTAACAAATTTAATATAGTTAAAACTTTAATCTTAATAAGTTTGAGATTTAAGCATGGAATATGAATGGAATATGAAAAATAAAAAAAAGATCAGTTTTGAATAAAACTATAGAAAGTCATCAATAACCCCCTTTCCTGCCTTGACAGATTACAAAAATGGCTTCGAAATCTATTAAGAAATGTCATTTTCTCTTTATTACAACCTTTTTCTCACAGAAGAGATATTGCGAGTCTATCTCTACTCTGTTATTATCTTCATGGCAGGTGTTCGACTGAGTTTCAGTTTATATTCCCCTCCTAGCTACAACCACTGTCAACCAGCACTGAACCAAAATATCTACAGTTTAACCGAAAGTACCAAGAGAAGTTACATAATACGACTTTAAAAGAATACAATTGGGTTTTGTGGTTTAGATATGAAAATGAATACCACTGGGAGAAACGCAACTTAGAATTAAAACCATTATCAGCCTGACAATAACAAGCATCTAATGAATATACTGCACGCATGTATCGTAATCTACGACAGCGGATGCATGAAAATTCAAGGACGTCAGCATTTTCATACAGTCAGCTTCTATGACCGACACTCGACAGAGTTTTCAAAGAACTCAAGAAAGGATTGCTGGAAGAAGGTTAGTTGGTTGCTTGTTTTATGGCATATCAACCCTTTTCAGGTTATTTAATGCCAAATCAGATATTTAGCCCATAGTTGGGATCCTAACAGGTACTACCACTCTGGGTCAGAGTGGACTTGGGAGCAATGGCAATTAAAGGGTGGCTTCACACTCCCCAAAGCCCGCAAGCTGGGGCCTCACCATCGGATATAGTTTAAGATCATATCTAGGACCTGCTGAAAGAAGGAAACCACGATGCAATTACCACATACATGAAAGCTGAGAGATTGAAAACACCATACGGTTACACGTCATACTTAAGTCGAGTTAACCCAGGAAAGACATTAATCAGCATAAAACATATCCCCACAAAAACTCAAAAAATGATATTTGACACCATAAATGACAACCAACACGAGATACAAATGAAACCACACACAACTAAAAAATATAGATGCGGTACGCGCAAAAAAATACAAGTTTATGAAGATCTTCGAACATTGCCCAGGCTGAGATATCTCAGACTTGACGCACTTCTGTGAAGGTTCAGAATATCGTGATTTTCAATATATTATTTAGAACATGCAAAGTATTTATACAGGAAGTATCAACTGAAGTAAACATAAAAGAAATTAATATACCTATATGACAGCAGATCAAGAACAAGTTGGACTATTATAAAAACACAAAGGGAAATATATACTATGATAAAAACCCAGACATAAATATATACTGGCCACTGAGAGAAAGCCGTGGGATATATGAAACCTAGGCCGACCACAACTGATTAAATGCACAGAAAATAGTGAAAGAACTGTTCGACGTGCGCCATAAGGTGCTGCCGAAAATAAGTTGTTTCTATCTGTAGGGACTTACATATAATGTAGTATCAGGAAGGGGATAATGAACTATGCAGGTATAGGGTGCCAAGACCAAGACACATCCACGTACACAAACTGCGTAGACTGGACTTTGATTTACACAGACTAATTATAGTTTTACTCGAATAACGTGTGAACGTGAAGAGCAATCCAGAGCATTTTGCAATCATTGGTGCAGTTCTTTCGAGAAATTTTCTAATAAAATAAATGATATCATAGAAGTAAAATACTGATACTAATTTAGTCACTTTTAAATGAGAAATTTGAAAACTTTGAAGTGTCGGATATAATGATAAAATCATTTTTATTTACTTTTTTCTTGTAAGTCCGATATTTCGCTAATAAATAGCTTCATCAGGGTAGAGTCCGGTCCATGAATATTTTTTCTTTTTTTTATCATTATATCCGACACTTTAAAGTTTTCAAATTTCTCATTTAAATTTTACTTAAAAATAAGTGTCTTCAAAAAGTGTGTGATCATCTTGTTGGTACGGGTTTAGGTTCTTCTAAGTCCCAAAACTACCGACCAGCTTTAATAATTACTAAACGTACAACAAGTATAAACGACAAGAATTTATTAACAAACATGAAAACATGACAACACTGCAATTCAGAACATTAAGGTAAAAAGATTACTCACTTCAATAGTGGGGTTTACGGGAGGAGTGAGGACTGTATTCTAGAGTTGTACTCTGCCTGTCCAACATTGTCTTTTAGGAGAAGAACTTTTTGCGTCCGTGCCTCATGTGTACGGACTCTCCTCTACTTTTTTCAAGGGACCTCACTCCTTACCCTACACCGGTAATCCGGTGCTCTTATTTATTCCCCTACAGTACTCCCCCCCCCAAAAATACGGAGTACCTGAAATAAATGGGCACCATTTTTAATTTTATTTAAACCGTCACAAAATTTTTTAAATGTGCTGGCCATCTGACCTGTCTACCTGACCGTGTCTTTTTCTTTTCTACTTTCTGAAGCGTCATATCTACCGGCATGGCGTTTGGGGGTGATACTTTCAGATATGTCTCTTCCAGTGCTGCGGGTTTTAACCTGTCTACCGAAATGTTTTGTTTCTCATTCTTGATAAGCACCTTGAAAAACTTATTTTGTCTCTCCACAACCTTAAAGGGGCCACGATACGGTGGTTTCAGGGAATGCCTCCTTTCCGTATCACGGATAAAGACGTGCGTGCAAGTCTCTAAACCCTTAGGTACATATGGGACCATGTTCCTATTCGAGCCTGAGGGAGAATATGCCATCTTGACCATTTTTGTTGTTAGCCGGTCGACAAACACTGTCATGTCCATAACTTTTTTTGGTGCTTCAAAAAAATATTGTGCTGGCAACCGCAATGTGGTTCCATATAGAGCCTCTGCTGCTGAGCACTCCATATCTCTTTTCACCGTTGTCCGCAGTCCCAACAATATTAGTGGCAGATGTTCTAACCACCTTGTATTGTCCGTAAGCTGTGCCCGTAAGGAGGTTTTCAGACTGCGATGTAGTCGCTCGACCATGCCGTTTGCCTGGGGGTGATAAGCCGTGGTGTGTATACTCTTGGTGCCGAAAAGTTTTGCAAGTTTATGAAAAAGGTCTGACTCAAACTGTCGACCTCTGTCTGATGTAACATTTTGTGGTACACCGAATCTGGCCACCCAGCCAGCAAGGAATGTCCTGGCAGTTGTGTATGCCGTCATGCCTGGCATCGCTAGAGCTTCAAACCATCGTGAGAATCTGTCGATACATGTCAGCAGATAGCACTGACCTTCACATGTCGGAAATGGTCCGGTGATGTCGATATGAATGTGCTGAAATCTCTCATCTGGAACTGGAAACGTGCCTAGAGGAGCCCGCGTGTGACGACCGACCTTGGCTTTTTGACACTCCACACACGTTTTCGCCCACGCTCTTGTATCAGCTTTTATTCGCGGCCAGACATATCGGTCTGTTAGTAGCCTTACAGAGGCATTGGCCCCTGGATGCGATAGACCGTGCACTGCCTTAAATATGTCTTTGCGTAGCGATGCTGGAACGTATGGTCGCAGTTTGTTTGTGCTTGTGTCACACACAACTTTTGTGTGGCTGGTAGGGTTGGTAATTGTCACTAGGTTCAATGAAGTTGGATTATTCTGCAGGAGATTTTGTAAATGTTCATCCTTCTGTTGTTCTTTAGACAAGGTGTTGATGTCAATTGCCGGCTGCAACAGGAAGGAATTAATTCCTCGCGATAAGGTGTCTGCTGGGATGTTGTCTGCTCCCTTGATGTGCCGGATATCCGATGTCAATTGAAGGATATATCTGGCGAATCTCTCTGGGAGAATATTTGTCCGAGGAAGACTGTAAAGCGCCTAACAGGAGTTTGTGGTCCGTGAGGATATGGAACTGCTGACCTTCCAAGAGCTGCCGGAAATGGCGTATCGTGGAGAATGCAGCTAACAGCTCTCTGGAAAATGTACTATAGCGTTTCTCAGTCTCTGTTAATTTTTTTGAGAAAAAGGAAATGGGTTTCCAGTCCGCATCACATTTTTGTTGTAGGACCGCTCCAATTCCAATTACGGATGCATCCATTGCTAGGCACAGCTCCTGGTTGGGTTGGATGTGAGACAATTTTGCAGTCTCCTGCAACATAGCCTTGATCTTGTTGAATGCTTCTACCGCGTGCTCTGAAAATACAATGTCACACTCCCTCACATTTGTCAACAAACCTGTCAATGGTAAAAGTACTTGTGCACAGTGAGGTAAGAACCTACGATAAAAGTTTATCAGCCCCAAGAATTGACGCAGTTGCCTCATTGTGTCAGCGATAGGGAAATTTTGAATGGACTTGACCATCTCTGGTGATGGGGATATTCCCCCCTCTGAAATATGGTGTCCTAAAAAAATTACTTCGGATTGACCAAAAGCACATTTTAATGGGTTTAGGACTATCCCATATTGCTTCAAACGTTCGAAGACCTGTCGCACATGACCGATGTGTTCCTTTCTAGTTTGGCTAGCAATAAGTACATCGTCAATATATGCACAGACGAATGGCAAATCTGACAATACCTGGTCTATGAACCGTTGGAATGTTTGTGCTGCATTCCGCAACCCAAAAGGAACTTGCATGAACTCGAACATCACGAATGGGGTGATGATAGCCATTTTAGGAATGTGTTCAGGCTCCACCGGTATTTGGTGATATGCTCGAATTAAATCCAATTTTGTAAAAAAACGGTTATTTTGAGCCACTGCTGTCACGTCCTGGACATGTGGTACTGGGTATCTATCTGGTTTAGTGACTGCATTCAGTGCTCTGTAGTCCCCACATGCCCGCCATGTGTTAACACCTTTGTTGACAAGATGAAGAGGTGAAGCCCATTCGCTCTTTGAAGGGCGAACTACGCCTAACTTCATCATTTGCTTAAATTCAGCCTTGGCCGCTGTTACCTTTTCTGGTGCTAAGCGCCTAGCTTTGCTATGAACAGGCGGACCCTTTGTTTCGATATAGTGTGTGGTGGAGTGTGGCAAAACGTCCCTATGGAAAGAAGGCACTGAAATTGAAGGGTATTCCTTCAAGAGACTCAGAAAATCGTTATCCTGGTTTGCATGTGCCACTGCTGGACACAATGGAGTACCAGTCCTAACTACCCCACACGCTGTGAGATGCGTTTCTGGATCTTTCAGACACTGGCCTGTTATATCCACCACCAAACCGAACGTCTGTAAAAAATCGGTACCTAAAATAGCACTGTCTACATCCGCCACTATAAAAATGTGGGTAAATGTTCTATGCAGGCCTAAATTAAGGTCCATACACTTCTCCCCATATGTGTGTATTAACAAGCCATTCACAACTCGTAGTGTGAATTTACAGGGAGGGGATTTCTTGTCGGCTGCAGTCGTAGGAATGAGAGACACTTGTGCCCCGCTGTCCACCAAAAAGGACGTACCTGAGTTTTTGTCCACCACATACAATAGGCGGCCTGAACGAGATGCACCGACAGTTGATGCCGCATTCTTCTGTCGGTTTAAGCTTTTCCCGAACTCTTGTAACTACACGGTGGGATACAGGAATTTGCCTTCTCCCCAAATCTCTTGTGCTTCCAGCAAATGGTCCTGTCCTGCCTCCGTTCTCTGGAGTGGCTGCAACCCACCCCGCTTTTGCTTATTCTCGAGGGTAAGTCTCACGATGTCCTCCGCCATTTTGTTCATGCGAGCTTCCAATCTGGTCTGTCCCTCCATTAGTTTGGAGAGTAGCTCGTCTTTCTCCGATGTCTGAACGCCAGCCACCGTTGACGACCGTGTCGACATTATATCGGCAATATGATCGGCTATCTCAGCCACTCGTTCCACTGGCATAGATTCATCTTGTGCAGCTATTACCACCTTATACTCGGTTGGTATGCGCTGTAGGAAGATGTGTTTGACAATATTATTGTCCATTGTCCCTTCAGCCAACTTCTGCAGGCGCTTTAGAAACTGTGACGGCGTGCTATCCCTCATCGTTTCCTGTTCTAATAATTGTGAGATTCGCCTGTGTGCTGAAACTGACACAGCAGTTGTCACTCTTTCTCGTAGGGTGTCATATGGTTTCTCCGTGGGAGGAGATATAATTAGGTCTCTCACCTCGACGATAACATCCTGAGGTAATATAGTCGCCACATGGCAAAACTTTTCAGTCTGTCCTGATATCGTTTTCTGCCGAAAATATAAATCTAGCTGTGCGAAAAACAAAGCAGGGTCATTCCGTACAGCCGTTGGAATCAGACTGAATGTGGGCGACGCCATTTCACATTTATTTATGATTTTTATTATTATTATTTATTTTTATCTTATTTATTTATAGCGACAGTTAGCTAGATGACACCGTATAGTAGCAATAGTAGGGACAGAGCAAGAGGAAGACGAAGTGTGACGTAGTGTTCACATCAGCCAGTCACAAGACTGGCGCCGCGTGCAAATTGAAGAAGACGCGGTCGGCCATATTGTTGTGTGAGAAAAATGTGAATATCCCGATGAAAGGGTAACGATACTTGTATAAAATAAATCTCAGCACAGAAACGTAATTAGTCATTATTTTTTATTTTTTATTTTTAACTTACGTACGTAAATGTCTTGTTTATTCATTTTTAACTACTCTGACGCCGGGATTCATGTTATGGATTATTTTTATTTAAAAATAAACTTTAATTTTACGCATTTTCCTTTTGTTATTAAAACATAAAAAAACCGTTGCTTTGCGTATTCTATGTTGCTAGTTGGGGTCACCACTGTTGGTACGGGTTTAGGTTCTTCCAAGTCCCAAAACTACCGATCAGCTTTAATAATTACTAAACGTACAACAAGTATAAACGACAAGAATTTATTAACAAACATGAAAACATGACAACACTGCAATTCAGAACATTAAGGTAAAAAGATTACTCACTTCAATAGTGGGGTTTACGGGAGGAGTGAGGACTGTATTCTAGAGTTGTACTCTGCCTGTCCAACATTGTCTTTTAGGAGAAGAACTTTTTGCGTCCGTGCCTCATGTGTACGGACTCTCCTCTTCTTTTTTCAAGGGACCTCACTCCTTACCCTACACCGGTAATCCGGTGCTCTTATTTATTCCCCTACAATCTTTTACTTATAAAGAATTTCATATTTATATATATAAATATGAAATTCTTGTACTAAATTAATGAATAAAATACTTCAAAGAATATTTCGTTGATAAACTTGATAGTTTACAAAAAAGGCTATTCTTACATTTTTATTTTCATCTTACGATTTACAAGGGCGAATTAAAAGATCATTAATTTACTAAAAAAAAAAAAAAAAAAGACAAAAAATATTTAAAAGTCTTTGAATTCTGCAATTTCCTTACAGGACATTAAAAAAAAGTTTGTTATTAGTTCACTATTGTGGAGAGTGGTTCATATACCTAAAGACTATAAAAAAACAGTTGTTATACGGACTTGAGATTAAAGAAAAACATTATCGATTATTGTTGACAAGACATTATGGACACAGCATTTATATAGAGAAACAATAAAATGAGATGTGTTATGCGTTCGCAGGATAAGAGACGACTTGGCATATTTATAATAAAAAGTGTTTTTCCCTTGTTCCCTTGACCATTATAGCTTTCAAACCAAAACTTGTATTTGTTAATCTGTTCCATCAATCACATTTTCTGAAACACACATTTCTGATGTGTTTCAGAAAATGTGTTCGTTTCGTTCTATTTCAAAATTTCTTGCATTTTTCTTTTTCAGGCTAAGCAGATTATCCTAACATAGTCATTCATGCAGAAATATAAAAAATATATATATTTTTAAGAACAGAAATATGCATATTTTTTTAATATGGAATAGTGGTTCTCCATAGGGTAGGGTGACTTAATCAGTTTGACTTTAGTGTAAGGAAAATAAACTGATATAGAATACACACATTTTTTTTTTCAGGCATGAGAATGACACATTGAGATCTTTATCTAGAATTAAATGTCGCCTTTTCTAATGTCTATGGTTAGATATTAGGTTAAAAAGAAAGATCTTGTATTTTCAAGTAAGTTTTCGTTATAATATCTTTACTTTATACATCATTTTAAAGAACGTTTTTTCGCTCTATTTAATCGTTTAAATAAAAATTGTTTTAAAACAATTGTCTTCTTTTCAGAACGTTAAATACAAGATGGAAAAAAAGCAAATTCGCACGATTTTCTTATTTCAATTCAAGCTAGGCCGAAAAGCTGCTGAAATCACTAAGCATTTGGACCAAGAACCACTACTGAACGCACAGCACAATGATGGTTTAAAAAAATTTCGTGGCGGCAACGAGTCTTGAAGATGATGAGCGTAGTGGTCGGCCATCGGATGTTGACAACGATCAATTAAGAGCCTTAGTCAAAGCCAATACATGCACAACTGTTCGAGAACTTGCTTCTGAATGAGATGTAATGTATCTGACGATTTCCAACTACTTGAGAGCGATTGGAAAGAAACAAAAAATTTTGGTAAATGGTAATCTCACAAATTGTATGAAAACCAAAAGAAACGCATTATGAAGTGTCATCTTCCCTTCTTTTACACAACAAGAACGACCCATTTCTCGGCCGGGTTTTGACTTCTGATGAAAAGTGGGTTCTTTACGACAACCAGCGATTCTCAGCTCAATGGTTAGAAGATGACGAAGCCAAAGTTGCACCAGAAGATTATGCTGCCTGTTTGTTGATCTGCGACCGGTCTCATCCATTACAGGTTTTGGAATGCAGGCGAAACCACTGAAGCAAAGAAGTACTGTCAACAAATGGATGAAACGCATCAAAAACTTTGATGGTAATAATGTATAATTATATGAATCTGATACTTTGCTAGAATAGCATCCCTCTTCTTCCGAATTTTTCTTCCTAATTTTCCCTCTTTAATCCCCACCCCCACCTAAAAAAAATTTTGTACATTTGCATTTGAGACCAGAGGCTTGGTGACGCTGGATTTCAAAAGAAATTACAGTGGAAACATGTAGCTGATAATTTTTGTATGAACAAAAGAAAATCATATACCAATAATACCAAATTTATAAAATTTAGTATTTTTTTCTTACTCTGATATTGATACTAAAAGCCTAATTTTCTTTTTAAAATTCATTAAAACTAACTTAATATACTCAGTCATGAATATGCGAGCAACTTCATAAAAGTTAACTAATTTGCACCTTGCTTTGAAAAATGAGCATTCATCAATTGTTTATTTATTTTATGGTTTCTTATTAGACTAGTCTGGGTGCCCGGCGTTGCCCGGAGGTGTGTTGAGCAAAAAAAAAAAATGGTAATAGGCAGGCAGGCAGGCAGGCTCGAACCCATACTGCGAAGGAGGAAAAGAACATGAAAAAACCCAAAAAAACTTTGCCACTGCTTCCATCGCCAAACCGGAAGTGGTTAAGGTTTAAATTAAGTCTAGTCAATCGAACAGAGGAGATGACTTTCGAAAATATCGGCGAAAAAAGCAACCCCCTCATTGTAAAATTGTGCCCAGTTGAGTGTATGTTTTTGGCCAATTTTTTTATATTTGTCGTCCAAAGGGTCGAGTTTCAAAACAATATTAATCTCATGAAAATCCGTCGCCTCTGTCGAAAGTTTTAGGCAGATATACATACATACATACATACATACATACATTTAAACAGACAAGTGATATTTATATAATAGATTAACCTGGGTTCCCGGTGTTGCCCGGGTGTTTAGAAGTGTGTGTTGAGCAAAAAGAGTGGTAGTAGGCAGGCTCGAACCCGTGACATTATGCAGAAAAGAAAGTAAAAGAAAACCTGACGTCTTACTCCTATTCCATTACGCGACCGGAAGTTCGGAACGTTTAAATTAGTGAAGTCATTCCGACTGATACGATGACTTGCAACCCCCACCCCAAAAACAACGACCCTCCTTGTAGAAAAGGCCCAGTTGAGGGTGAAAGAATTCATGTTTTTAGCTTAGTAATATTTGCCATCTGAAGGGTCGAGCTTCAAAACGATACCAATTTCGTGAAAATCCGTCGCCTCTGTCGGAAGTTTTAGGAAGACATACAAACATACATACATTTAAACAGACAGGTGAGATTTATATAATAGACTAGCGGGGCTACCCGGCGTTGCTCGGGACCGTATAAACAATGAGAAAATTGAATTTGATTTTGAATATATGTGTTATTCTTAGGAGAGAGGAATTTTTAATGTCTATGTATCATTTGCTATTTCGAGCAAAATAATATTTTACCTACCTAGGACGGGTATTAGACGTATGAAATAATTGTATCTTACCTAGGGTAGATAATTTACAGCATGCATATGAAATAATTTTACCTTTGCAAGGACGGTGAATATACAGCACATATGTAAAATAATTTTACCTACACTAAGATGGGTAATTTAAATACATATATGAAACAATTTCACATACTTTTTGACCCTAAAACGGACATTACTCTCTCAAACCCAACCCCCAAAAGAGAACTTAAAATTGACCCAACTCTCAAAAGAGAACTTAAAATTAACATAATCATGCTTCTTTCTACCCACCTCTCCAACCCTTACATCATGCCCGGATGATAGCATAAAAAATTCAAAAAAATATAGATCACCCCCTATAGAAACTGGCTTAGTAAACTTTCATAGTATACCAACAATATATATGTATTAATCTAATTTTAAGATCGTGAACTGTTTAAGCCATATCCGAAATCGACTTCACAAATAAAGTAATTTTGAGATAGAAAATTGTTTAAGCCATTTCTGGTACAAACTTTATATTCTACCACCCTCATTTAATCCAGAGTGACGCTGATTATTCTACTAGTATAAATTTGTCCCTATCTCGTTCAATACGGGGCAACGCCAGGAATTCTGCTAATATATATTTCCATCAATATCCTTCATGCCGGGGATATTGCTAGTATATTTTCTCACCTATCTCATTCAATTTTGAGCAATGCCGGGTATTCTGCTAGTGTATATGTGCAGCCATCTTATACAATCCGAGCGACGCCAAGTATTGGTCTATTCTGTATTTGTACCTATCTTATTCAATCCCAGGCGATGCCAGGTATTCTGTTAGTATTTATTTGAACCTGCCTTATAAAATCTCGGGCGATGTCTGGTATTCTGCTTCTATATACTTCCACCTATCTCTTTCAATCCCAAGCGATGCCGGGTATTTTGCTAGTATATATTCTAACCTACATTATTCAATCCAGGGCAACGCCGGGTATTCTGCTAGTATATATCTCCATCAATCTCCTTAAATCCTGGGCGATGCAAGGAATTCTGCTAGTATATATTTCAATCAATCTCATTCAATTCCAGATAACGCCAGGTATTCTGATAGTATATATTTATTCAATCCCAGGCGCCCGTGTATTCTGCTAACATACAGTTGCATGTATCTCATTCAATCCTGGGTTACTCTGGGTATTCTGCTAGTATATATTTGAGTCTATCTCGTTGAATCCTATAATTCTTGGATACGTTACTAATTTTGACAATTATTTTTCATGATTTTATCACCCCGCTCTTACTAAAATAAAAACTTTCATACATTGTCTGGGCTGTTTATTTCATTACACACTCACCAATAAAATAACTCGTATTTCATTATTTTGCATAATTCTTGGATATGTTACTAATTTCTATCATCATTTTTTATGATTTAGCTTACATTATTGCCCCCACTTACTAAAATAATAACTTTGACACATTGAACTGTTTATTTCATTGCAAACACACTAATCAAATAAGTTGCATTTCATCATTTTTACATTACAAACACACCAATCAATAGTCACGTTTACTCGTAAACGGTTTCTGCGATTTCCAGGACTGTCTTTATATCCCTCACCCCACTGTTAAAAATATACATGAAATATTCCCAAGTAGTTACCCATCTGATAATGATCAAGTACATTGTTGCTTAACTTTGGTGATCTACATAAATAATTTGGAATTACCAAGTAGTCACCCATCTGATAATTACCAAATAATGTTGCTTAACTTTGGTGATCTACATAAAGCATTTTGTATTCCCAATTAGTCAATCAACTGAGAATGACCGGGACAATGTTGTTTAAATTTAGAGATCTATATATAGCATTTGGTAGTCCCAAGTAATTACCCATCTGATAATGACTAGGCTCCATGTCGCTTAACTTTGGTGATCTATATAAAGCATTTGGTGTTTCCAAAGAGTCACCCATCTGGGAATGACCGATTGTCACAGCTTGTTAATTTCCAAAATGCGATCTGGATTTGAAGTCAATTTAAAAGAACGACATGTATAAAAAATTCTGTTTTAAACTTGGAAAAATGCCACAGAAACGTATGGAATGCTTCAGACTGCTTTTGGATCATCTTGCATAAATCGAGCTTCAGTTTTTCACTAACATAAGAGATTCATAAGAGGAAGGCAGGGAGTCTGTGAAGAATGATGAATGTGGGAAGAGTAAGTAAGTCATAATATCAGAGTTGATTGGCCAAATAAAGAATTTCATCGATGACAACCGTTGTGTGTCTATAGAGATAATAATTGTACAATTTGATGTCTGTGCGAACTGTACACATAATTATTTGTGAGGAACTGAAGATGCAGAAAATTTGTCCCAAGGGGGCTCCATCTTTATCACACACTATTTAACCAAGATGGCATCATGACAATTTCTTCCCCTCCTTATAGTCCTTGAATTTTGGTTATTCCCTAAGCTCAAGGAAAACCTTGGAGGCTGGCGTCATGAGACAATTTAGGAGATGAAAGAGGATGTGACGAGGGTCATTGACACACTTACACAAGAGGACTTTGGTGGAGCCTTCTAGAAGTTGTTTGAAGGCTACAACAAGTGCATTGCAGCCAGAGGAGATTACTTTGAAGAGGACTAGAGTTTCATGTGTGTACTATCAATAAGTGTCCATATGAAAAAAAGTCTGAAAGTTTATCGAAGGCACTTCATGTGTGTGTGTATATATATATATATATATATATATATATATATATATATATGACCTTGTCTGTGTGCGTGCAAAACTTTTCTACCCAACTCCTCTCTGAATATTTGGTCTACGGACTTGAAACTTGATGTATAGGATATTTGGATCTCGGAACACTTGATTTTGTTTTTAGCCTGTAAAAAGAGCTGCTAATGGTAAAAATTAATTTTTAAAAATTGTCCTTATCAGGAATAAATGGATTAGCTTCTGAGCATGCAAATATATGCGTTTCTCGCTTGACATTGCTTAGTTTTTAGCCTTTTTTTATTTATTTGGTAATAGCTCAGACGGTATTGACAAAAGCTAAACTGCTAAATAACAGCTAAGGCTGGAGTGCTGAATGCTTTCGTGTTGGTTTCTATATATATTGGTCATCAAACAATAATTAATAGAGAACTTGCTCTATAATAATAAATATAAAACATGCATGAAAATTAAAATATATTTAAACGTATTTTGTGACCAGTCAACGCTGGGCGGCCTGCGAGTATACATTCATACACAGACACACACACACATATATATAATATATATATATATATATATATATATATATATATATATATATATATATATATATATATATATATTATAAAGGATACATTGTCTAAAAATAAAAAAAAATTAAGACTTAAATTAAAAAGATTAACTAACACCATTTCATGTTTCTCATAGTTATCTCAACTTGGTCCCAACTGGCTAACTAAGCATTTTCTGTAAATTATGAAATTAATTTGGCATACATCTTATCAACGGCTATAAACTTTTAATGTCTTTCTTTAAAAGAGTTTGACGTTTTCTTTTCTTATTTATTCTTTTTTTTGGGGGGGGGATGAGCATTAAGTAATTTTTCCGTGTTCAAATCAATTACTGTTCAGCAAGCCGTGATGAGAAGATGCAATTGCTCTTTTGCCTTTTTTTTTTTTTTTTTTTTTTTTTTTCTTAGGAGCAGTAAGATGAAACTGTTCCACGCAAAAGAAATCTCAAGTACTTTTGGAAATCTAACATTTATTTATTGTAAAAGAAAGAAAATAGAAATGGCACAAGTCAAAACAAAAAAAAATATGTTTTAGTAGATAATATGTCTGGCTTCTTTTAGCTCTTTCTATTATGAGTTTTCAGTCCTGGTAAAAAGTCGCCATAGTATCGTTGTATGAATGTGTGTGTGAGAAATTAACTTCTCTTTTATTTTGCGACCGCATCTACACGAAATATAAATATATATAACCATAGGCGAGTTTTCACAGACATATTTCCATACGCGTCTTATTCGCTGATACACTGTCAAATTAAGCTCGTGTAACTACAAAGCAATTAGATCTAAGTGCCGTGTTTATACAGAGATATATCTGCACAATAACACCGGATTTATAAATTTCTCCATAAATAAACAGAAATCAGCAACTCTGCGACCACATTTATCTTCTGGAACCGTTTTTGTTGAAATCAGGCATTTATTTTTACCATCTTGTCTAATATATTTGCCATAAACCAAACTGATATGAAAATCCAGATGGTTTTGTTGAGCGAATGCGTATTTTTAGAAATTCTAAATTCACTTTTACTCTATTCAACTACAATGTTCTTAGCAAAAGGAAGAAAATTTAGCTTTAAGATTGTTACACGTTTGGTATGTTTTATTTGGAAAAAATAAATATTGCAAATATATTTTCGGTTTCAAGATAGAACATTTAAATGCTATTTTTCTTTATTTGTGTTTAAATTAGATGGGAATTTTATAACAGAATTATACCTTACAAGGAAAAGAACATTAGGAATTGGATAATATTTTAGAGACTGCCAATTTAACCAAGTACGTCATACGAGGGACATTCCAACTGTGAATAACACCTCCTATTTTTTATTCCGCCTGAATGGCTCAGAATGGATTACAAATTACATCGTTATGATGACTGAACTTATGCATTCATGACCTGAAAGTTTCATCTCTGTTGCAAATATTAACAGTGGGAAATCTAAAAAAGCAACCCTCGACATGAACGTGCGTTAGAAACAGAGATGCGTAATTGAATTCTTGGCAAAAGTGCATTGAAAATGATGGTGACTATGTAGAAAAATAAACTCTAAAGCACAAAAGGTCGCTTGTTTTAATGGTACCACTCCCGTCTTCGTATCTCTTCAAAGTTTGTTATAAAAAAAGGCTTTGCTTTTGGAACTACGTTCGTAAGTAAAAATAATTGCACATTTCTTCAGGAAAACTTAGATTGTTCATGATTACCTCTGTTATGGAGGTTATGTTTTCAGTTGACCTTGTTCATGTACAGCCTAGCGTCCACATTGCTCGGTCAATCGTCACCAAACTTGATCAAAATATAAAAGATGATTTTACTTAATAATTATTACTAGTAGAACCCGTGGATATTCCACGGTAGTTGAAAATTTTTAAAACACATAAATAAAATGAATTAACAATTGTTACAAGAAAGGTTCCCCTTTTTTGTAAGTAAGAAAAACATTAGATAAGTGAAAATGAGATTAGGATAGACCGAGATTCGAACCTTGTAAGAAAGGTTTAGAAATAGATTCAAAAAGGAATTTCGCATTGTTCAGTTTTGCATAAAATAGTTTAGATATGTTGTTGTAAAAGGAATTTTAATTGTTCAATTTTTTTTAATGAAAACTGATTTAAAATAAGGTCAGTTAGAGAAGAACGAACAATAGCAAATTAAAAACATATTGAAAAATAAGTTGGGTCGAAAAATAGGTTAGTAAGAATTCTTTGTCTGCAGAAATGGTTTGGAAACATGTGCAAACAACGCATATTTAGGCCACGTGGATCGACCACGTTGACAGACACACGTATGACGCCATGTCAGAAATGAATTCTCAAAATAGGAGCTAGAGACGAAGATCAGAGGCAGTCGAGTCCGGATCGAAGTCAGACAGAGCTGACATGAGGAGGGTCCCCTTCAGAAGTGAGGGGTTAGAACATTAAACATGTAGAAACGACTTTGAATTCCTGGATGTCATCATCGTTTCGACTGGTCAAATGGAATAAAAGAACATCTCATATTTTTGTAAGTACCGTCTTCGTGTCGTCATTCTACCAAATTGAAGGTAATGTGCAATCATCGTTATTAATGAACTTTATATAACCCATCCAAGTAATGTGTCATAAGTAATGACTGTCCCCTCTTCTGTGTTATAAGAACTGATCACCCCCTCTCTCAGTCACTAATCTATGTTATAAGGTCCACAGAACTGTATAGATGTCTCTCCTCTCTCTTCCCCCCCCCTCATCAATAAGAATGTCCCCATCCTATCTAATAAAAAGACCCCAGCTATGGAACAAAATAAAATAAAACAACGATGAATTTAAAATACTTTTTTTTAGCAAATTCTTTTTTAACCTTTTAAAGCCAAAAAGAATTGACAATGAAAATTCAACACTCAACACATTGTTTTATTTTTTTCTGAAAATATTTTTTTATATAAATTATAAAGGAACAGATGTAAATTCACACACATTTTATTTTAAATTTTAAATAGAAACTATATTAAAAAAATACTTAGTCTTCTCTCAACATGACTTTTTTAATTATAAAATAGCTAACTTGAAATCATAAACAGACAGCCATTTTATTTTTTACTTTTGGGGAGGAACTGGTTTCAATAAAGGGAGGTAATTCGTTTCTCATTAATTGATGTTTGCGGTGATGTTTTTTTTTTTTTTTTGGTTTTTTGTTTTTGACACTGGGCGTATGGACAGACAAGTAAATTCATATTAAGATATTTTTTGATATCTAGATCAGAGGTGAAGATCATGAAGAAAAATGAAAATTAAACTTTTAGATATAATTTTTTTTCTGTTAATCTTAGAGATTCGTTTCTTAGTCCATATTTTTTACAATAAATCTTGAAAAGTTTCACCACTTCGAACTTTTGACAGAATTTAAAATTTTGATTTTTTTTTTCTAAATTTGATGCATGGGTCTGATGCTCTCTGATAACAATAACCACGATGCAAATTTTCAGCCGAATTAGATAAATAGTTTTTAAGTCATCACCGGTTCCATGCTTGGGGGTGTTTGGATTTTATATGCCTGTATATTGAACTGGCGTTTTAGTTCATGTATATTTCGTTGTATCTTTTATATAAATTGAGAGTAATATCCATAACGTTTGTTGCTTTCTATTTATTACTACTATCGATGTTTAGATCTGCTTCTTTTCATACATATGTTATTTACTTATATATACTATATAATGATGGTTTAGCTGCAAGAAAAAATCTAGAGTAAGTCTCTAGATTTTTCTTGCTGATAAACCATAATTTTTTTTTTTTTTTACAAGGTGGTCACCACTTATCAACGCCCGGAAGCCACTCAGGGATGAGGGCTATTGTAAGTACAGTACGTTAGTGTGGATATTTAAAGTGTCTACTTAAGGGGGCGGTTCATCAGGAATTTGTTTACATTGGGCTTGAAGACATCCAAGTTGTAGTCAGGAGGGAAGCAGGCAGACGGAACAGAGTTCCACAGGCGCGCAGTTCTAAGAAAGAAGCTTTGTTCATGGAATCTACGTTTTAATTTAGGCATAGATAAAGAGTGGGGAAAGTTTTTGACAGTGTATTCAGCTAGACGGGTGTTTTTTTATAAAAGATTGACGAGGGGGGATAATACAGTGGATGTGTTATCGGCAGTATTCCATCCTTGGACGTACTTGGCTTTTATATAGATAGAGAAGTGCATCAGTAGTGAGATATCTTCTGGAGTGGCAGAAAGATCCACCATCTTTCCAGCGACCTTGGCAACAGACTTGATGTACGTGTTCCATTTCAGATCAGGAGTGAAGGTCAAGCCCAGAAGCTTGTCAAAACATGGGGCTTCTCCTATATATAGTCAATATCACTATTTT
The DNA here is from genome assembly GCF_053919585.1 of Euprymna scolopes. Lineage (NCBI taxonomy): Eukaryota > Metazoa > Mollusca > Cephalopoda > Sepiida > Sepiolidae > Euprymna > Euprymna scolopes. The sequence continues at coordinate 91,828,366 of NC_136482.1, forward strand.
AAAATACAGTTGGTTATGAGCATACAATATATAGTTCTACAAGTTGTGAAGCTTCGGCTGAGTCTAGCATCCCATTAGAATATCAAACGTTTAACATTCTAGGTGTAATCCATTGATCCTTGCTCTTAATCATTACTGATATTCTATAGTCTTTAATGATGTGAACTTCATCATTGGAAATGTCTGCATATATCTCTGCAAACTCTAGAACAATGTCATAAAGTTCCTATGAAATCTACCGTGCCGAATTGCAAAGAAAGTATAGTTATTTTCTGTCCTCAATACTTTTGAATCATAAGATTTATTTTCATTTGTCTTACTATCTCTTGGTTAACTCTACTAATTGTTCCAATTTCAGGTCCGGTCTGTTTAACTCCTCTAGTGGCTGGCTTGTTATTGAAACTTTCTAACCTTTTAATAATATATATATATATATATATATATATATATATATATATATATATATATATAGATTATTTTGAATTCTAATTTTATAACTCTATACTGTTAAGTTAATTTGCAATTAATTTACTTTATGCGTTTATTATATTATGTAGTAGTTTTTGCTCGTGTATAATTTTTTGTAATGTTTTCTTTGATTAATTAGCTATACTATTTGATATATTTTTTTTAAGTTTATAATTTTATGTTTAATTATTTTATGTTTTAACTATAATCTAGCTTTTAAAATAATTTTGTTGATTATAAAATTCATAATAAAATTTAAAAGATCAGTATCATAAAATACATTATACAAATAAAATGATATAAATACATTAAAAGAATATCAACCCCTGACCGTGTTAAAACACATTCTCTGCAAAACAAAATACAGATTTACCTTACATTTAATTGAATGAAAGCTAAACTCAATGTTCTAGGTGTATCAGAAATTTGGAGGAATTTTTACACCCTTAACAGAAAACTGCGAATAAAATATAAAAAAAACTTGTAATTTCTCTTTTTAAAGTGGGTTGTTTATTTTCTGTATGAAATATACTTCCAAAATAAACTATTAAAGTTGTTTGAAAAATAATAGAAATATTATTTGTTTTTTAAAAAAAAAACAGTCTTTACAAAATGCCGGCGTGCCTTCAGGCAGCCATTTCTTTTTGCGTAATAAAATCCACAGACTTTTAAGAGTTAAATATTTTTCAATTTTTAAACTTTAAAAATCTATAAAAAATTTTCTATTGGTTCAATTTTTACGATATTTTCCGGGTCAATGTGAAATTTTATGCTCTTTCCAATAAACTAAATATAATATTTTAGAGAAACGTTTTTTTTTAACCCCCGTCCCCCATTTTGAAATGTCTATTAAAATTTTAATAATTAATTTATGTGCCAAAGTTTTATATATCACAAATTGAAGATAAAAGATCAATAAAGAAAATATTCTAATTTAAAACAAAAAAAGAATAGTTTTTGGAAATTTACCTCTAAAGTTCAACGTATAAAACCTTTCCTTTAAAAAAACCACGTTGATTTTTTTTTATAAATGACAGCTCAAGTTATGCTTTTATCGTCAAGTAAATACCAGATGCTGACGGCAAATATTTCTATTTCATTGAATGTTTTCTTTTTTTAGATATTCAAAAATAAAAATTTAGTTGATAAAGAAGTATTAAAATATATCAATCAAAAACTCGTGTATTTCTTTAAACGAATCAAAAAAAAAATCGATGAAGGAGATTTTTTGTTCTAGGGGAAAAACTTATAAGTGAATGTGTGTTTCCTTTTTAACTACGGAGGATGAAAAATACTAATTTTGGTTAACACACGCAATAAAAAAGAGACATTATTTATGTCCCTTGGACGAATCCGTATTTCATAAATTTAATTTTAGCAGCAGCAGCAGCTCTTTACAGCTTTGCACAAAACACGTTGCGAAAATGCGATTTTCTATGACCCTCGCTTTAAAAAATCCTTTTATTTAAAAAATACATGGAATTTTAAATATAAATATGGATAAATTCTTAACAATGAAGGATGGAACTACTCATTTAATAGTATATTTTTTAAATAAGTGATTTTTTTTTGGCATATATATATATATATATGTATAAGCAAGTCAAAATATGTTGATTTTCTTGATATTTTTTTTTAAGAAAACCGCTTTAAAAGAACAAATATTGCATAATTTGCTATTAAATCTGTTATTTTTTTTTAAATTTGTACTTCGTTCCTTTAATTGAAAAAAAATTAGGGTTTGAATTATATTTTTCAAGTAGTTATAAGCTTCGAAAATAGTAAGTTGAATTATTAAAGTTCTGGTCATCATTTTTAGTGGCCACTTTCTGATATACCTAATGTATCAATGCCTCCGTTCAGTCTCAAAAGACAAAGGATACTCTCCCCTGTAGGGGCAGCTGCGCTTGAAATTGTGAAACAAGGGTTGTACAATCTCCAACCACACCTCTCCTGAATCGGCACTGCTTGAATCCAGTGGCAAGGAGAAGTTCAGGATGACTTGAAACAATGCCGAGATAAGCGGAGAGCACATAGAGCACCTGGAAGTCCCAAATGATCATCCATTTAGTACTGACCAGGCATGTACGGCATAATCACATTGACACACAGACTCCCGCCGGATTACCGAAGTTAAGTAATGTTGAACCTGGTCAGTACTAAACTCAATATATAATGCTACTTAATCTGATGTCCAAAGTCTTTATTGAAATTTTAATCAAAAGCCATTCCATAATGCTTATTCTGAAATATGTTTCAAAATTACACCATAAGCTTATGATGTCATAAGAAGAAATTGAAATTCGGGGAACCTTGCTTGCATTATGTTTCTTTTGTGTTTTTATGTTCATGTTTAATTTATTTCATTAAGTATTTTAAATTGTCATAACATTCTTCATTTTTTAAACTGCCAATGATTCCAACTCGTTTACATTTACCCTAGAGTGGATTTTGGCCTTTATAAGTGGTGACGTTAATGATAAATATGTCCGAAAATCTCTGAGGAGATTGAGCTTCTTTTGAGTGCTGATGATTCCATTGATAAAAAAAAATGGTCTTCTACATGTTCAAAACTGTTTAGTAATCATAAGATTAGAAACCACCAAGACTGGTTTAATGACAATGGATAATTAGCATTCCAGAAAATATTCTTCAGATGTGAAGTGATGTTCTTAGTAACACTACAGCAAATAAATGTCAGACATAGAGAAGTGAGGTGCAATCAAAATTGTGTGCTCTGCAAAATGAATTATAGGTAACAAAGGCAACAGGATACAATACTATGCTGTAAAAAAGACATGCACCGTTTTCTTGATGTAATAAATACAACCTATGGCACCGACATTGCTCTGCTTTTCCTTTGAAGTCTGATAGCGCTACCTTCATAATATATCAGCAACTTATCACAATAGATAAAAAAAATTGTCTTCCGTTTTCCTGCTTTCCAGCTGACTACAATATGGTTGTCTTCAAGTCCAACGTAAACAAGTTCTTGATGAGCCGTTCCACTTGTTAACAAATTTACCGAATTTCCATTACTAACGATTACTATATTGTCCAACTCTTAACCCTTATCCTCGAGTGGTCTCTGGGCCTTGATAAGTGGTTATGCTATTGGGAATCCTTTTAAACCAGCCAACCAGCCTGTCAGAACCTGTTTCATGGAAAAGTTATCTATCACCTGTCCTACCAAGACCTTGATATTCCATCAGTTCTCTGTCTGTCTGTGTCTGTCATATATAATAAGAATAAGAAAAAGTGTTTTACTTAATATACCCATTGGGTAACTACCATTATTTTAGTTTGATTTCATTCAAATAGCCATAAACCATGACATATCTGTTAATTCAAAAAAGGTAATTATTTTTTAGGAACTATCTTTTAAGACATTCTTCTTGCATAACAAAAAATAATAGGTTAGTTTTTTTTATTATCATTATTATATAGAAGTATTCTTTTGCATAATTATTGTTGTATGGATAGAAGTAAAGAAACTGATTATTTTGCCATTCAATTTACACATGTGTTCATGGTGTATATGGACACCTGTATGTAGATTAGATGACAATACTTCAATAAAAAAGATATTCTTTATCTAAACGCTCACAGAAACATTAGGAAATATTAAAAATTGGTTGAATCAACATGGATTGAGACGGGCAAGAGGAATATATATAAATAACTGAATATATACAAATAGCTGAGAGAGACTTGTTCAGTTAATTAGAAATGATAGTTAATTAGGAAAATTAAAATAATATTTTTTCAAGCATAACTCAATTCCAGAACTAAAGTATATTTTTTATCATTAATCTTAACCTTATGGAAACAAATGTTTATAAAATCACATTCAGTATAATATATAGCACATGTATCATAAGTTAGTTTAAAAAAAAAAAAAACCCAACAAAGTTCTTGATTGTAGATTCTAGAAGAGCTCATGTAAAGTATCTTATTTAAAAGGGTATATAATACAATGTACGTTGAGTTTAACAGGGTTTCATCGAACTGTTGTTGTGGGTTTGCTGTAGAAACCAGCTTATATTGAACGGTGTTGATGAAGAGTTAATCTGTCATCATAAACCAGTTTCTTCACTAGTTCAATGTGACCTCAGTGCACCCAACATACACCGTTATGTATAGTTTTTAAATAATGTACTCTCTCTCTCTCTCATATATATATATATATATATATATATATATATATATATATATATATATATATATATATATATATATATACTAGCAGTCCGCCCGGCATTGCCCGGTCGTAAAATACGCTTAAATATGATATTTTGATAAATGTAGGTTTTGTATTTATTATTATATTATATTGGATCCAATATATAGCAATAATTTAAAAAGTTAAAAAAAAAAATGACTCGTGTACCACCACCAAGAATCGAAACAAAAAGGTTTAGTTCACGATTTACTTTTTCCTTTGGCGTTAATGATGAAGACATGTTTGCTACAAGGTCAAAAATTAAAACATGAACCAATAGCTATGACGTTACGCATGCATATTCGTAATGCCGTCGTTTGATGTTCACCTGGCATATGTCATTTTTTTTAATTTTCATACTTTTCCACCGATTTTCCCAAGCTAAAACTCAAATATTCTAATACCCTATATATGAAGTTTCATGTCTGTAGACCAAAAACTGACAGAGGAGTTTGGTAGGCAAAATTTTTTAAACAAATATATATACACATACATAAAATATATAGACTATATATAGTTTGTGTTTACTATAACCTTTCTACACAAGTATTACGCAAGTATAAATCATGTAGAATATCTGCATGAATATAATTACACGTAATAGTTTACTAAAGATGATCATCCCAGACGAAGACCGAAAAAACTAATGAAAATTAATCAAAATGAATGTTTAAAAGTATGTGCAAATTAGCTAGATCTTTTGGAGATGAATGCAAACCCACGACTCAAATATAACAAAGTTGGATTTTCTTTTAAATCAATAGAAAAAAGCGTTTTTAATATGAATATCAATACACAAAAAAATAAAAAAATTTATAGGAGTAATATATATATATATATATATATATATATATATATATACTAGCAAAAGTACCCGTCGTTGGCTGGGTTAAAAACAGCCGACAGAAAATGGACTCTGATTTATGAAAGTATCATAGGTTATGAAAAGGAAGGGTTGTAAAGAGATAGCTTCGAATTTGGGGGTATCAAAACCAAAGCAAAATATGATGAAAGTAAAAATAAAATAGATAAACCCCGTAATTTATTATACCATACTTGTTCACACTGAAACACTTATCACAATATTCTGTGGATCTATATTAAAAAACCTTGTTAAACTTTGTGACATATTTCCATTCTATAGAGGTCAGGCGCGAACGAACACCCCATAATTTTATTATACCATATTTCTTCAAACTGAAATATAATTATCAAAGTAAACTTACGCAGATAGATATGAAAAGTCTTTATTACAGTTTGTGCCTATTTCTATGGAGGCCAGGCGCG